>NC_142941.1:29955363-29990363 GCF_046866305.1 Octopus bimaculoides | reverse complement strand
CCCCATACCCACCTTCCCCCTCTCTCAATCCACCTTCCCTCTCTTATACCCACCCTCTCTCCTCTCTTCCTCTCCCCTCCCATACCCATCTTCCCTCTCTCTTACATCCACCTTCCCCTTCTCCCTCCTCGTCAACACCCCCTCATAAGCTCATCCCACCACACCCTAACACACTCCTACTCTACCTTCCCACTCCACCCATCCAATTCCTTACACCCACCACCCACCCCTACCCACATACCCCACCCTACCCACAAACCTCTACCTCTACCCCACCCTCAGCCTAACCCACACTCCACCCATGCCTTCCCCACCTCCCAACACCCTCACATCACACCACACCAATACCCTCGCATCACACCACGCACACACTACAACTGACCAACTACTTTCTCCCTTTCTCCCTTCCCCATTTTCACACTACATACGTCAAGATCACCAGCATTCTACCTCCCACACACAGCCCCTCGTTCCCGATCACCGTTTGTTATCTCCCCCTTTCTTAGCTCTCCTGAAATAAGAATTTCTAACTTCCGGTCAGCCATTGCTATGATCGGCCATTATTATGATTGACCGTTGACTGAACACTATTCAATTTTTTTTCTCCGTGTTTTTCTCCTTGTCTCCGTATTCTTTCTGTTGAAGAGCGTAGCTCGAAACGTCAAAGACTTTCCGTATTCCCGAGCGTCATACTAATATATACTTTTGTTATTTACACCACCTGTCCTCGTCTGTTGTTATTATTTGTATATTCTCCCATATATATATATATATATATAAATATAATTAAGGGATCAGCAAATATTTGCTTCACCATATACCGAAGTTCAGAAATAGCAGAGCTGCTATTTCTGAACTTCGGTATATGGTGAAGCAAATATTTGCTGATCCCTTAATTATATTTATAAATATATATGAGCTTTTAAATAAGTTCTCCACCAATAATGGTGCTTTCATACCGATGGGCTTGGTAAAAATTGTTAATTGTTAATTGATTTATTAATTAATAAATTGATAATCCTTTACCCTTTTAATTTGTAATAATTATATATATATATATATATATATATATATATATATATATATATATATATATATATATATATATATATATATATATATGATGGCTGTGGCTGCTCTAGCGTGACCGAGGAAGACCGTCACAGACCATTTCTCATGCAAAATGCCAGCAATGAATGTGAATGAGGTCAATGCACCAGCAGTCAGCTTCAGTTTGTGCAATACTTCACAAACCCTCTCCACCCTATTGATATGATCCAAAGACAAGCCATGGCAAAATATCTGCATATCTGGTTTTATATCAGAGTAACCTGCTAGAGATATGCTTTTGCAAAAGCTGAGAGATGCTTTGCTCCCTGTAGTTTTCCAACACGCCGAACACCAGCTTGGAATTTCTGAGGGCCTGTGCCATTACTAGATAGGCGTTGAACATACACTAGGTTTATCCATCCTTTTGACAGGTTTTGTTTCAGTCATGCTAGGTTTCTAGCAACCTTCCCCATCAGACAAGCTTAGTAGTGTTTGGGGTGAGGGTGGTGGGTTCAGTTGCCGACAACCCGACCATGCAACAGGTTGTACCAGTAGCACTCATGAGACACTTCACAAATGACCTGACATTAATACATATTTTAAAGCATTTAAATATACCTACATTCGTTTAGAGTATCTTTTCCTTACAATAAAAATTAAAAAAAGTTGATCTAAAATTTGACCTTTGGCCTTTCATAGGTCAAAGGACCTATCGATTTTTTGAAATTTTGTCCAAATATTGCCCTACTTAGTCACAACTCACATAGAAAAATCTATACTGGGATCTCAAAGAGAACTGTAGTTATAAGGCCTTCTATTAACTATGGTTCGTGTTATACAGCCTAATTAAATCGCTTAATTCGTTTTTTTTTTTTTCAGATTAAATGTATATGACCATTTTAGTTAATTTCTGGTTACAGATGGATGTAAAAGAAAGATTTTTAGCTAAGCAAGAAAATGTTTTGACCCATTTAAAAATCATAAAGCACCTGTGAAAAATAGTTTAAGATCAATTACAGCAGATTTTGCCACAAAGTATCCTAAAGCAAGCCTAATTCCCGGACAAAAAATACGACTCTTGTAGAAAAACTTTGCCCACATTTCAAATTAAACCATCATCAGACGATACGAGAGATGACATATTAACTACCATTGAAGTGACTTCATCATCAACAGATGTCTTCCGAGAAGAAAATGCAGAATTAGAGATCCTCAACAATGCTCTGTCTGAAATTGGAGAATCTCCAATAAAAAAAAGACATAAGATAGAAACTAGCATCATGTATGCTGAGAAAAAAAGAAAATAAATCGAAAATTCTTTTGCTCAAAAGATGCAAATCATTTCACCTAGAAGGGATGTCGGTGAATCATCAAAAGAACTTAAAGATCATCACCCTAAAAGTGAAATAATCAAGCTGTTAAAAGAAAAATTCACAACAGAAAAAAAAGATCAGAGAAACTGCAAATTTTAACAATTCTGACAAAAAGCTGGTCCCTGAGGAAAATCCAAAAGGAGTTCAATGTGCCTGATTACATGGCTCGACAAGATAAAAGGCTGGTCAATGAGCAAGGGGTTTTATCACATCCTAGCCATAGAAAAAGTACATTTCCTCAAGAAACTGCCAATTATGTTTCTAAGTTTTATAAAAATGAAGTAAGCAGAGTTATGACTGGAAAAAAGGATTACAAATTAATTAAAAAGATGACAAACGAGTTCATGGGCAAAAGTACTTCATATTTTGTAACTTAAAGGAAGCCTTCCAATTGCTTAAACCAAAATATCCTGAGATCAAAATTAGCTTCTCAAAAATTTCAGAGCTAAGGCCAAAAGAATGCATACTTGCTTGTAGTGCTAGTGCACATAATGTATGTGTATGCACCATTCATCAGAATGTCAAATTAATGATTTCTGGCATGAAACTATCTGATTTAACCAAGAATATGAAGTTTCACTTGATTCATTATAAACAATGTTTGGAATCAATCACTTGCAATCCAACAACAAATGACTGCTACATGGGCAACTGTTCAAATTGTACATGATTTCAATGCAAAGGAACAATCTAAATTTTATACTTTAAGAAAAGAATCTTTAAGAGAAGGAGAAATCTTAGTCATAGCAAATTTTTCAGAGAATTATTCATTCATCTTGCAAGATGCTGTACAAGGATTTCATTGGAACAATGCCCAAGCCACTATCTATCCGTTTTTCTATTATAAACTAAACAATGATGTGATTAACATCAATGTTGTTATTATATCCGACACTGTATGAAGCATGATACATTAGCAGTCCATCTCTTCCAAAAAAAAAAAACTGATGGATTTCCTTTGAGGCAAAGCTTTTAATATCAACAAAACTATCTATTTTTCAGATAGATGTGTTGCTTCACAATATAAAAAATTGTAAGAATTTTATAAATTTATGCAACCATTCTATAGATTTCCAGACTGATGCAGAGTGGCACTTCTTTACTACTTCTCATGGCAAGGGACCTTGTGATGGCTTTGGAGGTACAATTAAACGAATGGCAGCTCGGGCAAGTTTACAATGCCCTTTCAATGAACAAATCTTTATGATAAAAGACAACTTTATGGATATGGTCAGGAAAACATTCCAGGAATTGATTTTATCTACTCTTCAAATGATGAAATTCAGAATGAGAAAAATCTATTGAAAGAGAGATTTGGAAAGGCAAGGACAATTCCAGGGACACAAAAGTTGCATTGATTTATCCCAAACTCAACTTCAAAAATTGTAAAAATGATATCTAAAATAGATAGTTATACTAAAATTAGAGTCTCCATGCCAGATACTATTTAATTTGAGGATCTAAATGGGTTTGTAGTTGCAATTTATGATAGTGACTGGTGGTTAGCCTGTATTCTAGAAATATACTCAGAAACTATACAAGCTAAACTAACCTTTCTTGAACCTAAAGGACCCTCATCATCATTTCAGTATCCTAGAAAGTCAAATGTTTTAACAGTGGGTTATTTAGATATCCTCTGTAAATTTGACCCCAGAACTGCTACAGGAAGAACATACTTTGACAGAAAAAGAAATGAAACATGCATCACAATTATCAATTTCAAGAGAATTATCTCATTAAATTCGAAGATTTCAGAATTCCATCTAACAACTGCCTAATCATTTAAAGTAAAGCAAGTGTGGGAGGTTGCGACATGTGGCTTCCTCTGCTAAGCTATCAGAGTGGCCCCTTAGGCGATGGGGATGCAAACAATTTGTTTGATGATTCTAAGTGTTAGCAGTGGCATAGCCACCATTGACCATAGCAGAGCAGAAAAGTAGTTAAAGTAGATATTATTACTGAAATAATAAAAATGCTTATTTTGATTATCAGTACTTTGTTTTCTCCTTCAAGCTCAAGTTGTCTTGTTTAGTAAGCGATTTTTGATAATTTGTCACTACTTATTGTCACTACAATAATTATATTTATTAAAAATACTTGCCATTGAGATCCCAGTATGAATTTTTTTTTTATGTGAGTTGTACTAAGTAGGGCAATATTTGGACAATATTTCAAAAACATCGATGACCACGTCTTTTGACCTATGAATGGTCAAACGTCAAATTTTAGGTCAACTTTTTTTTATTTTATCATAAGGAAAAAATACACAAAACAAAAGTTGCTGATCTATTTAAATGTTTTAAAATGAAAAAAATTTAGCTTTCTAGCTCAAATAGTAGCTGAGATATGACTTCTCAAAGTTATTGAGTAACCGAAAAAATGTCACTTTTTTGAAAATTTCAAATGGGTCATAACTCAGCAAATATTAGAGTCAGGTAAAAAAAATATATACATATATATATATATTTTATATATATATATATATATATATATATATATATATATATATATTTCATATTTAAGGGTTTCATATGAAGGCCACGTTTGAAAGAAATTGGTTTCGGTAACCTCCATTTTTTATTTAATTGCGTTGACTTGCTAGAAATAGCAGTCAAATTTTCTTCAATCTACGCCATAATGTTTTTTTTTTAAAAAAAGGACGAAACGTGCTGCAGAACCGTTCATTTCTTCGCTTGAGGCAGGCCACTTGTTGAGTGTTATGAATAAAATTTAATCCTTTAGCATTCAAACCGGCCATGTCTGGCCAAAACATCCTCTTTTATATAAAAACTGGCCAGGTCTGACCTCTGTTATCTACCCTATAATGTCATTATAAGAATAAACAATCACACCATCAAAATCTGAAAGCTACAAGAGAATGCATGATTAATTCAAATCAATATGAATAAATAAGCATTATATTTGACAGGATAATCTGAATGACGAAATCAGTTTCCACGGATGTAAATTTTATCGAACTCACGACCCTTAAACCACTTACTGCTCACCGAAGATCGATATTAAATGTACTTCCACTCTTCTTGTGGTAAAAGGGTGAAGAAAGAATTAATTACCACTGTTGTTAATGAATGAAATGTAGTATTGATGACGACGACGATGATGATGATAGCATTGATGGTTTTGTTGGTATTCTTTCTTCACCACTAAACCTTGTAGAACAATTTTACCATAAGAAAAGAGAAAGTAAGTGTTTGAAGGGTCATGGGATCGATAAAATTTCACATCCTTGGAGATTGACTTTGATTTAAATGTTATTGGCAACATTCAACAATTGGAAACTCTTGAGCCAGCCTCAGGCGAGGAAATGAAAAATGCTATGGCACAATATGTCGTCTCTTTTTGATTGTTTTAGCTGTTATGGTATAGTTTAAGCAAGACTTTGCTGCTATTTCTAGCATATCGAGAGACCATAAAAAGGTTTCGTGTATGCTGTTCCCACGGAGAAAGACAGTCATGAAGGATATCCGTTGTATCTGACAAGTGAGGCAGCCAATTGGCTAAAATTATATAATTTTAAAGGCTTGTAACTCTTTTTCATTCATTTCTTGGGGGGAAATGAATGCAATACACACACACACACACACACACACACACACACACACACACACACACACACACACATACGCGCGCGCACACACACACACGCTATTTGTGGGTTAACAAGGCAACCAGTTGTTTCATGGGAAATATTCACAATGGTTCAAGCGTGCTACATGGAGGTGGCACGCTTCTACCTGTTTTTTTTTTCTCTCAGTCTTTTCCTTCTCTCTATCTGTTTTCTCTCTTCATTCCTTTCTGTAGAAGAGCGTAAGTTCAAAACGTCAACGACTCCTCCATTTTCCTTGAGCGTTAAACTAATACACCATGTTTGTTGTTCCTTCACCTGTCTCTGTCTTTTGATTTTAGGTGTTTTTTATACAATATATATATATATATACATATATATATATATATATATATGTGTGTGTGTGTGTGTGTGTGTGTGTGTGTGTGTGTGTGTGTGTGTGTGTGTGTGTGTGTGTGTGTGTGTGTGTGTGTGTGTGTGTGTGTATCCACACTCACACACATAAATATATATATATATATATATATGAATTTCCACCAACCTGACAAAAAGTACCGTTAGGAGCTTGGAAACTTTACGTAGCACGGAATCCGAATCAAACTGTTTTAATCCATATATATATATATATATATATATATATATATATATATATATATATATATATATATATATATATATATACATGTATGCATGTATGTATGTATGTATGTATGTATGAATGAATGTATCTGTGTGTGTATGCATGCGTGTGTATGTTTAACTTCCCAATTCTATATGAAATACGACGAAATCATTAATATATACTCTTTTACTCCTTTACTTGTTTCAGTCATTTGACTGCGTCCATGCTGGGGCACCGTCTTTTAGTCGAGCAAATCGATCCCAGGACTTATTCTTTGTAAGCCTAGCACTTATTCTATCGGTCTCTTTTTGCCGAACTGCTAAGTTACGGGGACATAAACACACCAGCCTCAGTTGTCAAGCGAAGTTGGGGGGACAAACACAGACACACAAACATATACACACATACACACATATATATATATATATATACATATATACGACGGGCTTCCTTCAGTTTCCGTCTACCAAATCCACTCACAAGGCTTTGGTCGGCCCGAGGCTATAGACACTTGCCCAAGGTGCCAACCCAGAACCATGTGGTTGGTAAGCAAGCTACTTACCACACCGCCACTCTTGCGCCTATATATAATTTTCTTTCATTTTCTTTCGGACTTTCAACTTTCTTTTCATAATTGAAGTTTGCCCCATGTTCACTCAAAGCAAAGAACATATTCGTCACATTATTCTTTATGAATTTCGAAAAAAGAATAGTGTAAGTACAGCAAGAAAATCACTCCAAAACACTTATGGTAATGGCGTAGTGACTGAAAGAACATGCTGATAGTTTTCACAGTTCATAAAAACTACAGCCTGCCGAATAAATCAAGAGAAGGGCGCCCAGGAGGGCTATATCCTGACGCATTGAAAGCCATTGTTGAAGCAAACCCAGCTGTTATAGTTCGGGGATTAAGCATGAGCTTCAACGTGAGCCATACTACCATTTACCGTGAATTGTAAAGGCCTCCCAAAGTGTCAAAAGTTGGAAAACGGTTCCCGCATAATCTCTCTACAGATAATCGCAAACAACGTGTTGACTATTATGCATCATTGCGATCTGGTGGGCAAAAAATGCCTTCTTTGAATAGTCATTACTGGTAATGAAAAATGAATACTTTACCATAATGTTAAGCGAAAACGTCAGTGACTCAGTTGTGATGAAGGGCCAATTCAGCAGCCTAAAAGTGGCCAGCATCCAAGGAAGATTCTTTTGAGTGTATGTTGGGATATTCATAGATTAATTCATCACGAGCTGCTTGATGATAATCAAACAATGACAACCGATGTATACTGCCAACAGCTAACATATTTGAAAACAGCTTTGCAGCAAAAATGTCCATCGTTAACTAAAAGAAAAGGAGTCATCTTTCATCATGACAACGCTAGACCACACTGCTCAAAAGACCAATGATCTCCTGGAAAAATATACCTGAGAAATTATACGTCACCCACCCACCCTATTCTCTGGACCTTGCAATTTGCAAATCACCATCTCTTTAGAAGTTTACAAAATCATTTGAGTGGACTAGACTTACTTTAAGAGCCGAAGTCGAAAATGAGTCAATTTCCTTTTCCACTTCTAAACCTAAGGAATTTTATAAACGTGACATTAAAAATCTTATTGACAGATGAAAACAGGTCATTGGAAAGAATGGTGACTATATTAACGAATAAATAAATCAGATATTGTCTTCTTATTATTTTATTGAGCTAAGGCGGCGAGCTGGCAGAGTCGTTAGCACACCGGGTGAAATGCTTAGTGGTATTTCGTCTGTCATTACGTTCTGAGTTCAAATTCCGCCGAAGTCGACTTTACCTTTCATCCTTTCGGGGGGAGGGGTCGATAAATTAAGTACCAGTTGCGTACTGGGGTCGATCTAATCGACTGGTTCCCTCCCTAAAAATTTCGAGCCTTTCTAAAACGGACAGATCTTTCGTTACAACTTGATATATATATATATATATGTGTGTGTGTGTGTGTGTGTGTGTGTGTGACACTTATTCAGTAGCCATGATAAAACTCCGAGTTCAGGGTGGCATCCCACGCCAACATCTCTTCAGTTATCCGGCCATTGAAAATTCGTGTGCATTTTTCACAGGAATTTTTAATGGCCGGATAACTGAAGAGATGTTGACGTGGGTTCCCACCCTGGCATCCGAAACTCGGAGTTTTATCATAGCTACTGAATAAGTGTCACATATTTTTACAGATAAATTCCTCTATTTGCATAATATCGAGGTCTCTTTCTCTTGTTGTCCTTCCTGTCAAATGTATATATATATATATATATATATATATATATATATATATATATATATATATATTCACACACACACACACACACATGCTGCACACACATAAATAATGTAAATAAAGAAAACTATGGAAACACGGGATTGTTGTGACAACAGTATATAACAAATTAATAAAAAATATCAGCTGTAAGCCGCCATCGAGCGAACGTTGCTGATGATGGTGGCGACGGCGGCGGTGCTGCTGTTGGCGTTGGAAGTTTTTCGATGAGTTTGAGTCCATTTGTTATAAAACATGTCCACACATATCTGAGGTGATTGTGTAGTTTAACCCTCGACCAGATACGGTGAAAAGGATATAAAACAAGAAAGCTTATAAAAACAAAGAAGAAAAATGGAATTTATTCAAGTAGAAATGATTGTAAATAAAATAGCTTTCATGTCGTCAGTCGTTACGCAAGTTGATTTGTTCAATATTGTTGTGCTTCGCCATGGAAAGTCGAGCAGAAAATTATGGGAAGTCGATGCACAAAGCGTTCTGTTAACAATGAGACATGTTAAATGTTATATAAATAGCTTAGGTTTTTTGATAGCATCATCATCATCGTTATCGTCATCAACACCACCACCATCATCATCATCATCATCATCATCAACAACAACTTCGCTATCAATATAACTATCATCATCATCATCATCATCAACAACATCATCGTTATCGTTATCATTATCATCAATTCTAAAGACATCGGTGAATCGATGGTTTAATGTGGAAAGCCTCTATTAGGCCGTTCCACTTTCTAGAAACAGCAGTCACTCACATCCTATTGTCCCTTAAAAAAAGAAAACGAACATATTTCGTAATATGGTAATAACTAGGATCTTTATGATTTGATGGGCAACATTTTTTTATGTAGTGTTTTTGGTACCGAAACACTTTCAAACTTCGAATACTTGTATATTTTGTGTTATAGAACACATAAAAAATTTTGTATTCGAAATTATTTCATGTAAAAAATTGTCGTATTTCGGTGATTTCAACCAATCACTGACGTCTATTGAGGTGAAAACAATTACGCCGTGGAATGTAAACAACGGTGTTACGGGATTTTTTCCCTTGAATAAAATTAGTGACGTTGTCAACAACAACTATCAGCGGTATATATTTCGTTTGTCATTGTTATTTATGACATCGTTCGTGCGTTTGTACTGGTTTTAGCTTTAGGGTTTTAGGGTTAGGGTTCGGGTTTTAGAGTTAGGGTTAGTTTTAGGATTACGGTTAGGGTTATGATTATTTTTGCCAAAACCTTAACTCTAACCCTATAACTCATAACCATAACCCTAACCCTAACCTTAGCCCCAACCCTAACCCCAACCCTAACCCTGAAACCCGAACCCTAAAACCCGAACCCTAACCCTAAAACCCGAATCCTAACCCTAAAACCCTAAACCCTTACTTGGGAATAATGATATAATTAAACAGGGAATAACACACTTAACACCGAACAGCACTAACTGTATTCAGCTGAATAGACGTCAGTGATTGGTTGAAATTACAGAAATACGACAACTTTAACATGAAATAACTTGCGATGTACAATTTTTTGTTAAGAAGGTTAAGAGAAGAAGTTGTTTTATATGACACATTCTACCAGTGTCCCAAGTTTGAAAGTGTTTCGTTAAGAAAACAAGTGTTGCCCGTCAAATCACAAAGATCCCATAACTACACTATACTTGAAAATAAAGGGGAGACGGTCACTGCTAGAAATGTGTTTGATGAAGGCTGACAAGGGACTAAACAAAAACGATGAAGTGCTATCAGAGGTAAAGTGTGTAAGATGTAAGGGAAACTACTTACTGAGTCCGAACGGCAATAAAACCATTATAGATTCTATAACAGAAGACAATAGGAGGTAACTTGTGATGACCGAATCACAAGTGATGTGGGATATTTTTGAAGATGAGACGTTTGCGCTGCTTATTTGGTGTTGCTGATCCAACGTTGACTTCTTTGACATCAGACATTTTAATGTTTCTTTCGTTTCCTCTCCCACTCACCCTCTCTCTCTCTCTCTCTCTCTCTCTCTCTCTCTCTCTCTCTTTCTCCTCTTTTCTCTCTCAGCTTTTCTATTTGTGTGCTTGTGTGTATGTGTGTTTGCCTCCAGTGCCAAAACGTACTGCTGCCAAAACAAGTTAAATGTCTAGTCAGTCATGCCAAATCGTCAGCGTCCAAACAACTGCACCCAATAGTCACATTCTAACATTTTTTACTGCCATTTCGTCAACCTATTTGGAGAGAGAGGGCCAAATGAGCAGCAGTAAACATGAAAGACTCCGTCGACCATTAAGTCCCTCTTTTGGACAGTATACCAAAAGGTATCATGGCTATAGATGTAGGTACACTTGCGTTGCTAAGAAGCTAGTTTCAAATTTTTGAACAGGGTCAGCAGCTTTGGAGAGGGATTAAATCGATGACATTGACCCCAGTGTTCAACTGATACTTATTTTATCGACCCCGAAAGGATGAAAGGATGAAAGTCGATCCCGGTAGAATTTGAACTCAGAAAGTTAAGACGGACGAAATGAGGCTAAGAATTTAGCCCGGCGTGCTAACAATTCTGCCAGCTTGCCGCCTTATTAATAATAATGATGATTTCTTTTATTTGCCACCGGGGCGAAGGATGAGGGGACAATAAAAAGACAGACATAAAGTGTGGGGGTCTACATATGATGGAATGATAAAAAAGAAAAGAAAAAACAGTATACATTCCGTGGCTCGGGAACAAAGTTTGCGTAGGTGGTGTAAACCCAGGTCCAATTTTTTTACGAAGAAAGTGGATTTTTTCAATGCTAACATTAAAACGAATGCAGTTATAATAATAATTTTTATTATTATGGGGGTCGACTGAAATGTTCATAAGCTGAGCAAGACACTCTCACGGAATGTGACCAAATGAAGTTCATTTTTTAATATAGTTCCTCTTACTGTCCACACACTTCCCTCAGTAGTTGCAGTGCCTGGATCGCACTGGTGAAGAAGCTATCTTGTTGGTCAAAATAGTCATCAACTACAGATAAGACGTCTTCATCACATTGATACTGGTGCCCAGTTTTTCTGGACAGTTGGTCTTGTTAGTCTTTCGAAACTGCCTTTGCAAGTTTGCATTAAATTGTCCATTGATGCTGTGATCATTTTGAAGATAGTCAATAAACACAATATTAGTATAGTATATGTAATAATGTGAAGTATATTTCGTATATTAAAATGTGTAATTTCCAAAATATATCAAGCGAAACAAACATAAGCAGTAAAAATACAAATTGCAAGTATTTCAAAATGTAGGACACTACGTGACAAAGCAAAAAAGAAGGAATATAGTGCTGCTTGTATCCCAAAGGTATGAATAATTCTGTTAGCAAAAATACATTGGTTCCTCGTGTAGCATGTACATATGTGGTGATGTGTGCCGGATAAACGCAAAGCATGGCGTCAAAGATCTCTGGTGACAATTCTCTCCTCTCTGGCTATCTCAAAAGAAATTCCTTATTCATAGACATCAGTTGGTCCAAAACAGACCACATATTTGCTGGTCTGGCAAGCGGTTTGATTCAATGACTTGAAGCATCCAATTGGCACGAAGGGGTATGGTCATGTGACCACATGCAGAAACAAGGTAAAATACGCTAATTGACAGCTAAGTCTAGACAACCATAGAGTAAACATAGCATTCGCTACACCTTCATATGAGACATAGAAGAAACAAGTAACTTTCCTCTCTACAGCCACCAGCCACGGAGCACCAAGTATTGCGTATAGGAAGCAAAAAATAAAAATACCCTCCATCTGGCTTACAAGAGATGGTGCATTACAAACATCTACACACGACGTGTTACAGGGTACATTGCGTTCCGGAGGGATCTTAACATCATTAACAATCTTTTGCACTCTCATACAAACAGAATGGTTTAAGGCTTTCACTTTCCACGGGGTATGTTTTGTCTGAGATACTAGAAGGTGCAGCTTTTGAGCGCACAACTCCTACTTATATTCTGAGATAACCTTCCGATATAAGAATGGGCGCAACTCCTTATAATTTAAGATAAACTCGCAAGACTCAAACAGTCTTGGTTTTTTGTCTTTTTTTCTGTTGTGGTATTCAGCATATCAGCAACAATGAAGTACCGTCATAGCTGCAATAAATATATGGAGAGCAACGGCCGCTGTTCTCTGCACACTAACATGTGACCACGTTCTTTGTTGAAGTGCTGCGTAATCAATTATTGTCATGATCTTTCTTGCTTTGTGATGCTCAGTATAATACACATTGACAGCAATGAAAGATCTCCCTGTTCGTAGCTTCAAGTATATGGAAGAAGCAGATTAAGCGGGAACAGTTCTGGTCCTCTTGGGTAATAATCGGATGAATACGATCATGAATACAAAAGGCCGAAATGGGTTTCTTCCGAATAGTCTTTGGAGATAAGTTACTCTATTGAGGACATCAGAGAGGTGTTCCAGGTAGAGCTTCTACTTCTCCGAATTGGGAGATCACAGCTCCAATACTACGGAGATGTGGTAAGAATGCCTCAGGAAAGAATTCATGGACAGGTTTTACGGACAAAATATATATAAAAAAAAAACAGGAGGAATCTCCGGAGTAGACCATGAACAAGCTGTTTCGATAACATCCATACGCTCGGTTGGTCACGTTTGGGGTTCCAGCAGGTTCAATTGGAGACGATTGCTTCTGATGGGACCTGTTGGAAGACGGGCTCAAAGTCTATTGCCCCGTAACCCTTCCAGGAAGGAAATGGGTAAAAAGATGAGTCGAGATTTACATGCACAAATAATCCACACATAAACACATATACCTGTGTATATTGTTTTCGGTGGAGAGGGAAACTCGATGACATCGACTCCAGTGTTAAAGTGGTATATATTTTATTGCCCTAAAAAGATGAAAGACAGAGCCGACCCCGGTAGTATTTGAACTCAGAAGGTGAAGACGAAAGAAAGGCAATTTGCCCGGCACGCTAACCACTCTGCCAGCTCGCTGCATCTAGGTCTGTATATCTTGATTTCAAATTTTAACAGAATTACAGTAATTTCGGGGGAGGGGATAAGTCAATTATATAGATCCCGGTACTCAATTGGTACTTATTTTATTGACACGAGAACAATGAAAGGCAAAATCGACCACGGTGGAATTTGAACTTAGAACATGAAAACGGACAAAATGCCGCTAAGTATTTTGCCCAGAGTGCTAACGATTCTGCCAGCTCACCGCCTTTATATCTGTATATGTTCATAGACAGGTAGGTATGCATACACACACTCACAAACACACACACACACACACACACACACACACACACACACACACACACACACACACACACACACACACACACACACACACACACACACACACACACACACATCCGTTGTAGAGTAACGGTAATTGATAGAGGGAAGAGTGTCTTCTGGGCCTCAGGAGACATGAGAGTCATTGAAATGTGGTCCTAGCTATGTTAAGGATGTGCTTTTACCAATCTCTTAGAAAATACATCCTACTGTCTTATGTATGTGCATGTGTATGTATAAAGTAATGATGGAGACTTGTAAACGGTGAGCATATACATTAACCATACGTAAATGAATTATTTCCAAGTCGACTTCACACTCATACATGCTTTCATAAATACATACATCCATGCGTATACGTGTGTGTACGTATGTGCACCTTTGTGCGTGTGTGTTTTTGTTTGCCTTAGTGTGTGTGTGTGTGCCTCTGTGTGTGAGAGTCACTATATACATATAGACATTAAATATGTGTGTATATGTTTAGATGCATGCCCATTCTTCCTCTTTAGCTGGTGAAAAAGAAAATGTAGCTACGGCCCAGGTTTTATTATAATCCGATTTTAACGAGGCATGATAAGGAACATCAAGGAATACGAAGGAACAGGTTAAAGCTGATGGCTACATTTATTTCTCCCCTTATAGAAGATACAGCAAACTGATTCAATATGAATACTTCTGTTAACAAAAATACATTGGGTCCCAGTGCAGTTTGTACGTGATAATGTGCGCGGGATAAACACAAAGCACGGCGTCAAAGTAAAAATGAAATCATACCCTCCATCTGGATTACAAGAGATGGTGCACGACAAACATCTGACAAACATCTACACGCAACGAGTTACAAGGTACATTGCGCTCCGGACAGTTATTAACAACATTAACAATCTTTTGCACTCTCATACAAAGAGAATGGTTTAAGACTTTCACTTGCCACAGTGTGCTGAGACACCAGAGGGTGCAGTTTTTTAACGCACAGCTCCAACTTATATTTTGAGATAACCTTGCGATATAAGAAGGAGTGCGCAACTCCTTCTTATAATTTAAGATAACCTCGGAAGGCTATCGTATGTGGTGGATCAAAGAGTTTGAAGCTTTCCTTTTCTTTTTCTATTGTGGTATTCAGCATATCAGCACCAATGAAGTACCGCAACAGCCATAACAAATATATGGAGAGCAGTAGTCGCAGTTCTCAGCACTCCATCATGTGACTTCATCGTGCGTAATCAATTATTGTCACGATCATTCTTGATTATAAATAAGTGAATACCTCCTATAATCAAAGACGGCGATCGCTTGTGGTGCTCGGTGTAACAAATATTAACGGCAATGTAAGATCTCCGTTTTTGTAGCTTCAAGTATATGGAAGAAGTAGAATAAGCGGGAGCAGTTTTGATCCTCATGGGTAATAACAGAAAGAATACGATCGCAGATACGTTACTCTGTTGAGTGCGTAGCCTGGACATCAGAGAGATGTTCCAGGTAGACACTCTACTTCTCCGAATCGGAAGATCACAGCTCCAATTCTAAGGAAATGTGGTAAGAATGCCTCAGGAAAGAATCGATAGACAAGTCTTACGGGCAAAATATGAAAACGTGAGAAATCCCAGGGGTAGACCACGAGGAGGTTGCTTGGATAACATCCATGGGCACGGTTGGTCTCTTTGGGAGTTCCAGCAGGTTCTACTGGACACGGTAGCTTCTGACGTAATCCGATGAAAGATGGGCTCAAGGATTCTATCCCATAACACTTCCAGCGGGTGAAAAAGAAGAGTCGAGATTTACATACACAAATAATCTACACATAAAAACACAAACACCTGTATATATTGGTTTCAAATTTTGGCACAAGCCCACAATTTCGTTGGAAGGGGATTCTCGATTTCATCGACTCCAGTGTTCAACTGGGACTTATGTTATTGACCCTGAAAAGATGAAAGACAAAGTCAATCCCGGCAGTGTTTGAACTCAGATGGTAAAGACGAACGAAATGCCGTCAGGCATTTCACCCAGCATGCTAACCATCTTGCCAGCATGCTAACCATCTTGCCAGCTCGCTGTCTCTAAGTCTGTATATATTGATTTCAAATTTTGACAGATGGCCAATAATTGCCGAGGAGGGGGCAAGTCCATTACGTCGACCCCAGTGCTCAATTGGTACTTATTTTATCGACCCGGAAAGGATGAAAAGCAATGTAGACCTCAGCGGAATTTGAACTCACAATATGAAGACGGACGAAATACCGCTAAGCATTTTGCCCGCCGTGTGAACGATTCTGCCAACTCACCGCCTATATATCTGCATATGTTGATAGACAGATAGGTACACACACACACACACACACACACACACACACACACACATCCACACAAACACATGCACACACACATACACACAAATACACACACATTTATGTAATGCATGTATCATATATATAAATATTTGTCTGTGTACATGTGTGTGTGTGTGTGTGTGTGTGTGTGTGTGTGTGTGTGTGTGATATTGTGTGCGTGCGCGTCTAGCGTCTTTGTGTGAAATTCATTCAAGAATTTCTCGTCTAGTCCAGAGATTTCTATATTTCTTCATATTGTCATTATGACGTCACAATATCGGAAACGTTTTCTCCAAGACCTTCGTTTCTAATAATATTCAGTCTCTTTCAACCTTTCGCGGTGATTAGAGGCTAGGGAATATGTGCGTCGGGGGACGTACCCGGACACCTGAAGACTAGAGTGAAGTCAGAGTCATCTTCACCTTGTTTTTGGTGTTTGTGGGGATATTTTGAGCAGACCCTCACAGGTGTGCCCTCCACACAATTGTTTCCATACAACTTTCAGAAAAAATGGATATCGTTTAAGGAAATATTCTACAAATATCTCTCCGATAGCAAACATTACGACTATATCAGAATTTAGCGCGAAAAAAATACAGGTCGCGCACACATACATACTAACATACATCCCAATATATATTCAAAATTTCAAGTTCCATTTTGTGGATATATATATACGTTGTGTGTCAGTATATGTGTGTGTAATTTCGCGAATTTTTTCTCCTTGTTTTTTTCTCATTAAATTCCGATATAATCGTAATCTATACCTTCTGAGAAGTATTTGTAGAAAATTTTATTAAAATTATACACATTTTTCATGAAGTTATCAGGAAACAAAGTCGGGGACACAATTGTGTGTGTCTGCCGTTTTATGCACCTTTGAGTTCTTAAGCACCCTCTGTAACATGCTGGTTGATACCATAACATAGTTACAAGGTGTCCGGTATTGTTCCTCCAACCGTATGAACCCTTAGCCAGGCAATTTCAGGACAGGAAACCTGGAGGTTCCAACCAGAAACGATACTTCACTTTCGATATATTCACACAATATTATTTCATTGTAAACAATCGCGTAACTGTTAGGAGATATGATAGTGAGGATGGGTAAATTAAAATCGTACATGAAATATTCCTTTCTACTATAAGAGAAAGGCTTGAAATTTGTTGGAGTGAGTAGTCGATCATATTCACCCCTAAGTTAGACTGGTACTTATATCATCAACAACAAAAGGATCAAGGGAACCGTCGATCGCGGTGGAATTTGAACGTGGATGAAATGCCGCTGGCGTGCTAACGAATCTACCGCACAGCGTCTTACAAACATGAATAAAGGTTACTCAACGTAGTCCACTGGCAGATGTAGAGATTAGGGTTATAAATTGGTAAGTGTTTAAATAAAACACGTTTGCTGCTATTAAAACGTTTGATAATATTTTCTTGATATTTTGATTATAATGAAGGCATTATAATCCTATGACCGCGAGTCCGCTGCCCTAACCACTGGGCCATTGCGCCTCGCCCAACCAAGCAGTGCATATAGAAAGTAAAAAAGAAAACATACTCTCTATCTGGGTTACAAGAGATGGTGCACGACGAACATTTGACAAACATCTACACGCAACGAGTTACAAGGTACTTTGCCCTCCGGAGGGATCTTCAGCAACTTTGACAATCTTTTGTACTCTCATACAAACAGAATGGTTTAAGACTTCCTCTTGCCACAGGGTATATTTTGTTTGAGACACTAAAGGGCACAGCTTTTGAGCGCACAGCTCATTTATATATTCTAAAATAACCTTGCGATATAGGCGGAAGCGCGCAACTCCTTCTTATTTCTTATAATCTAAGATAACCTCGCAAGGCTATCATATATGATGGATCAAAGACTCTGAGGTTTTTGTTTTCTCTTTCTGTTGTGTTATTCGTCATATCAGCGACAATGAAGTATCGCCACAGCCGTAACAAATATATGGAGAGCAGCAGTTGCAGTTCTCAACACACCAACATGTGACCACCTTCATTGTTGAAGCGCTGTGTAATCAATTATGGTCACGATCTTTCTTGATTAGAAATAAGTGAATCCCTCTTATAACCACAGACGGTGTACGTTTGTGGTGCTCTGTATATTACACATTGACGGCAATTAAAGATCACCATTTTCGTAGCTTCAAGTATATGGAAGAATTAGAATAAGCAGGAACATAATTTTCAACCTCAAAAGTCTTTGTGCCAAAGCAAAAGTTCTTCATTCTCACATCATTGAGTTTTTGTATGCAGATGATTGTGACATGTTAGCACATTCCCAGGAAGACATGCAATACATGATGAACGCGATTACTGCAGCATGTACGGCATTGGGCCTTACAGTCAACTTGAAAAAAAACTGTTCTAATGTACAAGCCTACCCCCACTAAGCTTTATGTGGAACCTATTATAAGTGTGAATGTTCAAAGGTTAGAAGTTGTAACTAAATTCATTTATTTAGGAAGTACTTTGAGCACTGCTGGACTTGATGAAATTTCATATAAAATCAGCAAGGCTAATAGTGCCTTTGGTAGGCTTTACAGGCGTCTCTGATCACGCCAATATATATCTTTCCAAATTGAGGTTGGGGTTTGTAACACGTGTCTTGTCACCTTTGCTACATGGTAGTGAGACACGGGTTGTTTATCGTAGGTATTTATGGCATTTGAAACGATATCATCAATATTGTCTTAGAAAAATTCTTGGGATAAATTGGAAAATGGCCATCGGTGATGTGGAAGTACTTGAGAGAAGTGGTAGTAGAAGTGTAGAATCAATGATTCTGCAAAGTCGTTTGAGGTGGGGTGGACATCTGGTAAGAATGAATGATGAAATGCTTCTCAAGCATCTTTTCTATGGTGAGCTGGAGGATGGTAGGAGACCAGCATATAAACCCAAAATAAGGTTCAAGGACTGCCTCAAAATTGCTGACACACACAGGAATTTCATTCGTTGATTGGGAGAGGGAGGTATAAGACCGAGATGGATGGACGAAAGAAGTGCACAGTGGTTGTTCGAGGTTTGAAAGAGAGAGAATAAAGACAAGATTAGGAGAAGGCTTAGAAGAAATGAACCTGTGGAAAAAGAAGGAGTGTTGAGTTTCGTGGGTGTGGTTTGTGGGAGGAGGTGCTTGAGTCGTGTGAGCCTGGTCAGCCATCAGAGAACTCACAGGAATCGACCCATAGTAAACTGTGATATGGTTATTGTTCACACCAGAACATGTACAACATGTGGAAAGGTGTGCCTCCCAGTTGGAGGATTGAAAAGGCATGTCAAAAGAGTTCATACTGTGGCACCTGTTCTTTCTGCCAGTCAGCACAGCTGTGCATTATGCAATAGAATGTGAAAACCTTTCGCTGGGCTCAAGAGTCATACAACGGACTCGCATTGCATCATCAACGACTCATTTCAATGATTCTTTCTAGCAATGGCTTCACTCGTATACGAGAAAGCAGCTAAGATATATATATATATATATATATATATATATATATATATATATATATATATATATATATATATATATATATATATATATATATATATATATATATATATATATATATATATATATGCATGTATGTATATATATATATATATATATATATATATATATATAGAGAGAGAGAGAGAGAGAGAGAGAGAGAGAGAGTCCTAATTTTGGGACTGCCATGTTGGCTTGGCGATAACTATATATATATATATATATATATATATATATATATCATCATAAATATACAGGGATTAGCAATTGAGTTGCTTCTCCAACATACTGAAAATTTAGAAATAGCAGTCAAAGAACTACTGATTCCAAACTACAAATTTTTCTCTAAAGCGGATGGCGATATTTATGGCACACATAGAACAAAAAACCGGAGGGAAAAGCGTAAACAAACCAAGCCTTTAGTTAATTGGATACGAATCGTTTCATGGTTAAGTGAATGGAAATTTCACTATTCCAATCTTCAGCCCAAATATTCTGATAAATTTGAAAGTGTCTCTGAAAAAATTCGCGGTAATTTTTGGCCATGCGACACCAAAAATCAACGATAAGAAAGGCACTTACGAATTCATCGGCTAGTGAGTTCAGGCATCTCACCTCAAAGAAATCTATTCCATGTGCGTCACAAATAGTCCCGTATGAAAAGAAGTCCCGTGTGGAGGGATTACGGTTTAACCATCTAACTTAGAGATATCAAATATAAAATATACAAGAATAAGGGCAGAGAATCGTCAATTATTAATAGAATTAATAATTAACAATTTTGCCAAGTAGTTCAGTATGAAAAAAGCCTTTATCGGTAAAACTATTTATCATCATAAATATACAGGGATTAGCAATTGAGTTGCTTCTCCAACATACTGAAAATTTAGAAATAGCAGTCAAAGAACTACTGATTCCAAACTACAAATTTTTCTCTAAAAGTGCCTTTCTTATCGTTGATTTTTGGTGTCGCATGGCCAAAAATTACCGTGAATTTTTTTAGAGACACTTTCAAATTTATCAGAATATTTGGGCTGAAGATTGGAATAGTGAAATTTCCATTCACTTAACCATGAAACGATTCGTATCCAATTAACTAAAGGCTTGGTTTGTTTACGCTTTTCCCTCCGGTTTTTTGTTCTATGTGTGCCATAAATATCGCCATCCGCTTTAGAGAAAAATTTGTAGTTTGGAATCAGTAGTTCTTTGACTGCTATTTCTAAATTTTCAGTATGTTGGAGAAGCAACTCAATTGCTAATCCCTGTATATTTATGATGATAAATAGTTTTACCGATAAAGGTTTTTTTCATACTGAACTACTTGGCAAAATTGTTAATTATTAATTCTATTATTAATTGACGATTCTCTGCCCTTATTCTTGTATATTTTATATATATATATATATATATATATATATATATATATATATATATATATATATATATATATATATATATATATATGCATGCATGTATGTATGTATGCATGTATGTATGTATGTATGTATGTATGTATACATGTATGTATGCATGCGTGTATGTATGTATGTATATATATGCATGTATGTATATATATGTGTGTGTTAGTGTGTGTGTGTGTGTGTATGTGTGTGTGTGTGTGTGTGCGTGCGTGTGTGTATGTGTATTTATATGTATATACGTAAGTATGCACACACACACAGTGAAGTAGACAACTTGTATATAAAAATTGCACAGTGACCTGAAATCATTGAGCAAGTGACCTTGCTTCCAGGCTGATCCCAGGCCACGCACATTCACACACCCTATTCTCATCACGGCCATGCTAGTCGGAGAAATAAAATGAGAAGGTTACTCATCTTGGCTTTCAAGAAGCCCGGAAGTTCCAGGCTTCTCTACTAGCGAAAATTTTTTTAAAGGCCTTTCCAACAGCCTTTTAGCAATAGATTATTTTTTTAATCCTCACACATCCTGGGAACTTTTCTATCGTAGTTTTATAAACGTCTGACGACGTTTTAATTAAAAGTCTGTCCTTGGGTGTTTTGAGGATGAAATCCTCAAATTCCTTTCCCCCCGTCTCTGTACTGTTTTTATTTTGATTTACAAAATCCATCAATTCACTGTTACACTTGATATCACAACAGTGAATTTGATGGATACATTTCGCCTACAGTCTGATGAATATTTTTGACGTTCTGTAATCGGTTGTTTCTTAGTTTCTTTAATTTCAAGCTGTTGTTGATGATGTTGCTGTTTTTGAAGTTGTTGATCATGTTCTTGCAATTTTTATTGGATTGGTTGTGAATTGTGTTGCAGTTGTGGTTTCAGAATAAGTCTTTCTTGATTTCTTGGAGTCGGGCTATGTACTCTCCTCTTCTTTCGCCTACCCGCTTTTGTCACAGTGATCCATTGATCATTCAGCTCTTACTTCTCCATGTCATTGCAGTTGATGTTGGTTTTGGAAGAAGAGCATTCAAGAGAAACTTGCTTTTCCGTAGCAACCGGGAGTAGACTCCTTATTTGTCTTGGTTTGGGAGTGGGTGTGAGCGTGGGTGTGGGAGAAGGTGTAGGAGTCTAGTGCACTTGTTTATGATTTAGCACTTGTGGTACTTGTAATGTTGGCTGCGGTGAGACTTAGTTTTTCTTTGTTTCAGGGCAGGAAACCTTTTAGTGTTTTACAGATCCACATTTATGGCATCAAATAGAACAAGTTGAATTGCTTCTTTTCAAGGCAGCGCTCTCAGTGGATCTCTGGGTACGAAGATTCTTTTGTCTCTATGGTTGACTTCCCCACCATCTGCCGAATCTATTTATAGACCTGTAGAATATGATCTATTCACCAACTTGCTACCTAACTATTTCCTCCAACAACCACATATGTATGATCTCAAGTACAAGACATAAGTTGAAAATAAAGAACACTTAGTAAAATCCTTTAATAATAAATGGAAATAGTAACAATGATAATAACAATAGTAGTGGTGGTGATGGTGATAATGATAAAAATAATAATGATATGCTGCAGATGCTAATACTAAATGCTACTGATACTACAATAATACTACAACTTCTACTATTATGTTAGCACAGGAATCTGGGGCCCAACTACCACCCTTACCACTACCCCCACCCCTACTACTGTTGCTGTTGCTGCAACCACTGCTACTACTACAAATAAAAGCAATAATATCAGTGATATCAGTGATGATAATAATAATAATAATAATGAAAGGAAACGGGTGGAGCCTCATAGGCTGATTAATGATACATCTAGTGATTGTGTCACAATAAAAACACTGGTAATTGCGCAACCTGATGATCGCTACCTCATATGAGTGACAATGAAAAAACAAAATATTGTGAATAACGGTGGTAAAGAAACTGAAGCCAATGATGGTGACAGTGTTACACCCGGTAGGCTCAGAGATTCTGGTCCGGCTCTTACCTGTCGATATCCAGAAAGGGACCACCACACACGGCGTTGAATGAGCAAGCAAATTAATGCCGTGGTCAAGGAGTGTTACTACCTGAGCAGCCCGGTAGATGAAAATGGTGCTCAAATTAGGGGTTACCGACAATGTATGTATGATCATTGGAGAGAAAAGGAATTGTTTCAACTCACGGAACAGAGACTATGTGATCAAGCTAGAGTAATAAGGAAAAAGTTTTGGTTCACAGAAGTAGAGCTCGAAGCTATCAAAAGACGGATCGTGGAAAATAGTAGCAGAGATAAATCTATAGTTTTTCAATAGAAAGTGGCATTTTCCCTAATGAGCAAAAAGGATGTAAACGTGGGTCCTATGGTTGTAAATATCAGCTACTCATCAATAAGATGATCTTGGAAGATTGTCACAAACGATACAAAAACTTGTCGATAGCCTGGATAGGCTATAAAAAAGCTTTTGATAGTCTACCACATAGCTGGATTAAGAAATGTCTGGAAATGTATAAAATAGCACCTACTCAGCGAAATTTCATGTCTGTAAGTATGAGATCACGGAGAACCACACTGACTTTGAACAGTGACAATGAATCGCTTAATGCTGGAAATATAAGAATTTCATGTGACATTTTCCAGGGTGACTCTCTATCACCACTCTTCTTTTGTCTACCCTTAATACCTCCCTCGAAATTACTCAATGATGTACAATACGGTTATAAAATGTTTGATAAAAATATGAATCATCTCATTTATATGGATGATTTAAAGCTCTTTGAAAAAAATGACCAACAACTACAGGGCTTACTAGCGATTGTTAAACAATTCAGTGATGACATCAGGATGCAATTTGGCCTCGATAAATGTGCAAAAGCTACCTTTATCAAAGGAAAAATGACAGAAACATCCAATGTTAATCTTGACCAGCAGAATGTCATAAAGAAATTAGAACCAGCGGAGAACTACAAATACCTAGGGGTATTTGAAGGGGACGGAATCAAACATTCAGTGATGAGGGAAAGTATCAGAAGAGAATGTTATCGCAAGGTAAGGACAATACTCAAGACAGAGCTGAATGCAAGAAACAGGATCGAAGCGATCAATACTTTAGCCAGACCAGTCGTGACTTACAGTTTCATTATCATTAACGGGTTAATTACTGAAATATATAATCTTGACAGAAAAATACGAAAATTGTTGACAGTGCATAGAATGCACCACCCTAAGGCAGATATAGAACGACTTTATTTGCCAAGAAAAGAGGGAGGTCGTGGACTTTTACAACTGGAATTAACAATGAAGATTGCAACAATTGGCCAAGACACCTACCTGAAAAACTCTGATGACTGGATGTTAAAATTTGTCTCAAAGCATGAAAACAAGAAAGGATCATACTCAGTAACAAAATAGGCAAAGGAACAAATTCCAGAATTAGACGTACTCGAAACAAGCACAGAAAAAGCTAAGCGTGCTAAAACTGCTGCCTTAGATATTCTTAATGATAAATGGCAAAAAAAAAACGTCTCAAAGGCAAATACCCAAAGAAAGCTAATAGTGCCGATGTTGACAAAGCCCTTACCCATCAATGGGTACCTACAACGCCTACCTACAAGAAACTACCATGTCAACATATTAAAGAACAACAGCTACCCAACATGTTGTATATGTCAACAACAAAATGAAACCATTAATCATGTTGTCTCCATGTGCAGTCTTCTTGCGCCTGCAGAGTATCTCAACAGGCATGATAGAGCAGCACAATATTTTCACTGGGTAATTTGCAAAAACCTGTACTTGCCCCATGATAAAAACTGGTGGGAACACAAACCACCTCCAGTGCTTGAAAATGATCACATCTCACTCCTCTGGAACTTCACCATTCAAACTTACAGAAAGATAGATGCGAATAGGCCAGACATTATACTGAAAGACTTCAGACAAAAATCATGCCTCCTCATTGATATGGCTGTCCCAATCGATATAAATATATCTATCAAGACCTACCAAAAACTGAGCAAGTATAAAGATCATGAAATAGAAATTGGCAAAATGTGGGACCTCAAGTCTAAAACAATACCTGTAGTCATAGGTGCTCTAGGAATGATAGCAAAAGAGGATGATTGCTACCTAGCTCAGATACCAGGAAACCCCAAAATGGCAGAAATTCAAAAGATAGTGCTCATGGGAACTGCCCATACCCTACATAAAATACTGTATATGTAATCTCAAATTTTTAAACAAATTTATAATTTTCTAATGTTTTCTTAAACATTCTCTAGAACAATACTATGTGCAAAACCAAATATATGACACCCTAGGCATAACACCAGAACTTCTAACTCGTTGTCTCTTGAAATCTCTGGGTGAAATTTGGAACCAACTTGTACAAATACTAAGCAAAAGTCAAACAAATAATAATAATAATCTTTTCTACTCTAGGCACAAAGCCCGAAATTTGGGGGGAGTGGGCCAACTGGTACTTATTTTATCGACTCCGAAAGGATGAAAGGCAAAGTCGACCTCGGTGGAATTTGAACTCAGAACGTAAAGACAGACGAATCACCGCTAAGCATTTCGCCCGGCGTGCTAACGAGGTAACTCGAATGTGGAGCTTAAAACCAGAAATAATTCCTGCTATAGTAGACGCATTAGGTATGATAAAAAAAGCATTCAAACAAATACATAACAAAAACACCAGGACTCACAAGTATATGTAACATACAGAAAACAGCACTACTGGGCACTGCACGTAAGACACTTTCAATACAGTGAAAATAAGAACACCACAACAAACCACAATACACACCCAAGGCACACAGAGCTGTGCTCCGTAGTGTAGTAAAAGTATGTGATAAAAATAAGACTACTAAATAGTAATGATGATGATGATGATGATGATGATGATAATAGCAATGAAAGAAGAAACATGGCAGAATATTTGGTAAATAGCAAACAAGACCTGCTACAATATATTGCTACTGCAGAAGGATTTACCAACGATGGAGTTGAGAGTGCTAATGAATTCCGATCACGAATAGCCAGCGAGAGAAAAGAAACTCTACTCCGCATAGAATTACACGGTCAGTTCCACCGTGGAACTAACAAACTAAAAGAGCGGGAAACATCATGGAAGTGGCTCAGCAAGAGTAACCTAAAAAAAAGAAGACTGAAAGCCTAATCATTGCTGCCTAAGATCAGGCATTGAATACCAACTCAGTGAAAAAGGATATATACCACACAAGTGCAACGAACTTCTGCAGAGAAAGCGTGGCTCACATTGTTAGTGCCTATGAAAGTCTTGTGCAGAATGAATACAAGCGTAGACACGACAAGGTAGCCCAAAACCTTCGCTGGCTACTATGCTGGAAGTATGGATATGAGGTACCAGAAAAGGTAATGGACGAAAAGCGGAAGGCAAAAATCCTCTGGGACTTTGACTTCCAGACAGACAAAGTGTTAGAGCACCGAAGGCCAGATACAGTAACCGTCAGGAGAGACAAACAAGAGTGCCTAATAATCGACGTGGCAGTGCCAGGAGATCGACATATTTTCATGAAAGAAAGAGAAAAGGGGGATAAATATGGAGACCTGAGAATTGAAATCGCCAAAATGTTGCAGCTACGAGAGTGAAACATAAAGGTTGTCCCTATTGTTATCGGAGCATTGGGTTCAAAACCACCCAACCCGAAGAAACATCTGGAAACTTTAGAAATACACTACAATCTAAGTGTATTGCAAAAATCAGCATTACTTGGAACTGCACGCATATTGCGTAAAGTACTGTTTGCTTGATGTTTTTGTTGTGACTTGACAGACAGTACAAACCCCCGGTAGACACAATATCTTCAATCAACATCACGATATTGGATACTATGCGACGTCGTAAATAATAATAAACAAAAATATATTATAAGGAAAATAGTAAACAAAGTACATCACACAAACAAATAAAGTTATCAAGGCTGCAAGTAGGATTGTAGCAGAAAGAATGGTATTGAAGTGCAATGAGAACAGAACATTGACAGAAAGAAAAGGAAATAAACAACCTTGGTGCAAAAATAATATCAGAAAATATATGCTCCCTGAACAGTGTATTATCAATACTTGACAGGAAAAGAAGTGGAAAACTGAAGAATTATCGCAAATTTGAAAAGTTGAAGAAGTAATATGATGTTTATATAAAGTGACTGAATGTTGTATTGAAGCAGCAGAAACTTGCCAAGAAAGCAAAGCTAAATTGGTTGAACAACGGATTAAGCAACACCAGCAAAACCGATTGTTTAGAATCAACCAAAAAAAGATATTATGAAGAAGTTAATGATGATATAGAATGCAAAAGATTAATTCCTGGTGCTAATGAAAGTCGACAGTTTTGGGATAAGATATGGAGCAAGCAAGAACGACACAATTCTGGAGATGAATGGGCTGTGTAGCCTGAAGCAAACAGCTTCTTATTTCCAGAAAAAAATTATCCTTTTTACCGAAGACTGTATCAGAAATATGAGCAAAACGATTAGCAATTGAAAAGCAGTAGGATCTGATGGTGTACAGGGTTTTTGGATAAAAAATAAAGTTCAGTAGGTGCCGTAAATTGATTGCAGAGAAATTTAATGCATTGACCAATAGAGAAGAAGAAATCCCGAGGTGGTTGACGAAAGGACGAACAGTATTGTGCTTGAAGGATGTATCGAAAGGAAATGCTACCGACAATTACAGGCCAATTTCTTGCATTCCATTAATGCGGAAGCTACTGTCAGGATAAACAAAATGGTAATGCAAAATTGTAAGCGAAGGAGGACAAATTTGGGATTGGCCTGGATTGACTATCGCAAAGCTTACGATATAATTCCGCAAGTGTGGATCATCAAGTACTTATATTTGTTTGGAATTGCAAGGACTGTAACATGTTTTCTAAAGAGAAGTATGGTGGGATGGAAAACTGAGTTCACATCGTGCGGACAAGGCTTAGGCACTCTGGGCATCAAGAGAGGGATTTTCCAAAGAGTTAGCTTATCGCCAT
Organism: Octopus bimaculoides; assembly: GCF_046866305.1. Lineage (NCBI taxonomy): Eukaryota > Metazoa > Mollusca > Cephalopoda > Octopoda > Octopodidae > Octopus > Octopus bimaculoides. The sequence goes on along the minus strand of NC_142941.1, from coordinate 29,961,839 downwards.
TGCTTTTGTTCTTTATATGATCCCTCTGAGCTTTGTGATGAAGAAAATGAAACTAAGATATCAATTAAATGGAGAATCTTAAAGAATCAACCACTTCCCCTTCTTGGAGGATTTGAAGCTGTATGGCAAAGACGAAGCACGAATAAGTTCTTTGGTGAACGTGGTCCACTGTTTTACTGCTGATATTAGAATGGAATTCGAACTCAAGAAGTATGGTATAATGAACCTGAAAAGAAACAAGATACAGTCTCTTGCAGGAATAGAATTACCTTATAGAGAAGTGATTAAGCAAACTGAAAAGGTAGGCTTTACATACCTTGTCATACTAGAGTTCGACGAAATCATGGAGTAAGAAATGAAAGAACAGCTGAGGAAAGAATATTTCCGAAGGCTAAGATTGGTGCTACGCTCAAAATTGACTGGATGGAATAAAATCCAAGCAGTAAATACATGGGCGATAATATCACTTCGGTATGGAGCTGGAATCATAAACTGGCAAACGAAAGGACTGGTGATCATGGATACGAAGACAAGGAAAATATTGACAGTGCACGGATCATTCCATCCCTGATAGGTTGTACTTGTCCAGAGGAAAGGGTGAGAGAGGTTTGATCAGTTGCCGGATTGTGTAGAAGCAGAGGAAAACGGCTTAGGTTGGTGTGTAAAAAGTGCTGTAGATCCATTGCTGAAACATGTCCAGAAGCCCGGAATCATCAAAATTTATAATTGTGTAAAGAAAAATTTAAAGAGGAAATGAACTCAAAATATAAATAGCATGGAAGGAAAGAAATGTACGGTCAGTTTGCAAGAGATATGAACGCCAAGACAAATACAGAAGACTGATGGTTATGGATGCGGAGGAGTGACCTGAAGATAGAGACAGAAGCACTTATATGCGTGGCACAAGAACAAGCGTCAAGGAAGAACTAAGTGAAGTGCAGAATTGACAGCACAACTGTGAGCGACAAACGCAGAATGCATGACGAGAGGGGTAAAACGGTTTGGCACATTGTTAGCGGATGCCCGAAATTGGTACATTCGACGACAGACAATTTGGCAAAAATGATCCATTGGGAGCTCTGTGGAGATTAGGCTTACAAAGAGCATAGCCGTGGTATGACCAAATCCCAAAAGGGTTTACCGAGAATGAAAACTGCAAAATTCTGTGGAATGCAACGATTCGGTATGACCATCAGATCAGGCATCTCAAACCCGACATTGATGTGGTGAACAAAAAAGGGAAAAATTGCATGACAAAATTGCATTGCATATCCCGGTGACAATAGGATCAAAGAGAAAGAAGAAAAAAACTGAACAATCATGACGGTGGGCAATGAAGAAAGTGGACGTGATATCAGTAGTAATTGGCGCGCTGGGAAGTATCAGCACTTAACTACCAACGTGACTCAAAAAGATGGGTACAAATGTAAAGATAGAACACCTATAAAAATCATCACGGCTTGGAACTGCAAGGTTCTTGAAGCATGGTCAGTAACTAAGTGTCACCTTAGTCTACTGACTAGTCGATTTAATCGACCCCAGTGTTTCACTGGTACTTAATTTATCGACCCAGAGAGGATGAAAGGCAAAGTTGACCCCGGCAGAATTTGAACTCAGAACATAAAGACGGACGAAATGCTGCTAAGCATTTTGCCCGGCGTGCTAACGACTTTGCCTGCTCACCACCATTGCGTGACTAAGAAATTACTTTTATTAACACGTTGCACGGTAACATTTGAAAGTGTCTTCTTCCAGAGCGCACAAACACCTACACAGAACGTAAGTGTCGATGTGCACACCTGCATATATGCACACACTACACACCCCGAGAACTGTCATGACTCAAAAGGTCTTGTCAGTTTCTTAGCTTTCAGTTTGAACTCCATCAAGACCCCAAATACATCTCAAAGAAAAGGGATCATACATGCATATACGTACCTACCTACTTACATACATACAGACATACATGCAGACATACATGCAGACAAGCAACTGACTCTGTAAATCGAGCTCGCATTTATAGATCAATAAATAAGTATTCACTTCTTCTTCTTCTTCTTCTTCTTCTTCTTCTTCTTCTTCTTCTTCTTCTTTTTCTTCTTTTTCTTCTTCTTTTTCTCTTTGGGTTAGTGGTTGTGTTGCATTTGTTTGTAAGTCTAGATATGTGAGTCTGTGTTAAGTGATCTCTTTGTCAGTATGTGTATATCCTTCTCTCTCCCTCTCCCCCTCTCTCTCTCTCTCTCTCTCTCCTTCTCTCTCTCTCTCTCCATCTTTGCATGTGTGTGAAAGAGAGAAAGAGAGAAAGAGATAGATTTTTATAGGTTCGTGTGCGAGAGAGAAAGAGATCTTTATCGGTTCGTGTGTGCGTGCTCGTGCATAACAAAAGAGAAAGAAAGAAAGAAAGAAAAGTGAGTGAGGAAATATGTTTGCAGTCATAATGATGAATCGTCGCGCCATTATTTTAGAGGGACAAATGTTTCGTACGAACATTTCATTCGGATACTGGTTCGATAGTGAGTATTGATAAAAAAAAATTGACGTCACTAAATCAACTGTAAGCTGCTTGTGTGTGGTGGGTGTCTGCATTCATACATACATACATACATACATACATACATACAAGTGTATGTACTTGTGTGTGTTTGTGTGTGTGTGTGTGTGTGTGTGTGTGTGTGTGTGTGTGTGTGTGTGTGTGTGTGTGTGTGTGTGTGTGTCTGTCTGTTGCTGCATGGTTAAGAATCTCTCTTCGCAACCACGAAGTTTTGAGTTCGGTCCCACTACGCCTTACCTTTGGAAAGTGTCTTCTGTTATATTCTCATGCATATAGTTGCATGTCTAGACTTGAATGATAAACTTCTGGGAAGTTTTACAGATTTTTACAGTCCCAGCGATGGCTTGGATCTGCTGTCATCGAATCAGCTTTCTCATTTCTGGTTTTGAGAAACTTAATTTCTCAAGATTGGTATTTAGACAGTATGTTACATATCCCGGTGTCCCAATATTTACAAGTATAAACCTGAACTTGTAATCTGGATAGTGTAACTGCAGATTTCTCAATAGTTCAGCATAGGTATTCTCTTTTTCACTGATCTCCAGCTTTATGTTAACATCCGCTGGACAGCTAATTTCTACAACTGTACACAGTTTCTCTTCTCTATCCCAAATCATTATATCAGGTCTGTTGTGCTTACATTTTATTAAGCTCTTCACTGGGACTCTTTTTTATTATGAGTGGCTATGGCTTCTACCATACTGTAGATTCTTATTTCTTTGTCCTCGGGGTTATCCTTCCGATGGATTTCTCTATAGAGTGTCCTAGCTACGACATCATGTCTCATTGGTAGATAATACCGTGATGACATTTTCGGACAACTGCTTATGATGTGGGTGATATCTTCGGTGTTAACTCCACAAAGTCTGCATCAGTTGTCAAATTTTACTGCTTTTCCTGCACCTCTATCCCTTTTGTGCATCAGGTATTTGGTTGATATTTCCTGTTCCTGGATTGCAAATGCATACCCTTCAAAGTGGGAGGTAGTAATCTGGCTATTGGTCCATGATAGACTGCTTTGATGATCGATGTTACTATCATCTCTGAGCTTTCAACTAATATGTCCATGCATAGTCTTCTGCTCATATAGGCTCATCCTTTCATCTGATGATACTTTGCGGTAGAGTCGTGCAACTTCTTTGTGCATGTATTTAAGATTATATGTATGTATGTATGTATGTATGTATGTATGTATGCATGTATGTATGTATGTATGTATGTATGCATGCATGCATGCATGCAATCATGCATGTATGTATGTATGTATGCATTATGTATGTGTGCATGTATGTATGTGCATATGTATGTTCAAAATTATCCTCTTCTCAATACTGAAGCAGCCGGCTTTCTCAGGTACAACAATAGCAGGTGTGTAAGAGAAGCACTTCCTCGTTCAGGATGCGCTGAATGCAATGCTGATGAAACCTTTCCAACTGATAGATATGATGCTTGTAAGTTGTTCACGTTTAGCACCCGTATAACAGGGCTGTAAGAACACAGGCCTCATGCACAGTGAGTTTTCTGTCTCTTGTGATACCTCACCAGACCCGTTTCTTGAATTTCCCGAAAGCCGTACTAGCTTACGCAATCCTGTAATTTATCTATATGCGAGTGAGTTCGATTTTCGAATCGAGCTGTGTGTTATGTCCTGAGCAAGACACTTTATTTCACGTTGTTCCATTTCACTTAACTGTAGAGATGAGTTATAACGTCACTGGTGCCAAGCTTTATCGAGCTTTGCTTTTCCTTTGGATAACATCTGTGGTGTGCAGAGGAGAGGCTGGTGTGAATGGGCGACTGATGATCTTCCTGAAACAAACTTGCCTGGACTTGAGCCGCGGTGGGAAACTTTCTAGGTGCAATCCCATGATCATTCATGACCGAAGAGGATCCTCATATGCACGTATATGTGTATATATGAATATATGCATGTGTGTATATATTTTTGTGTATATGTGTGTATATATTTATGCGTATGTATATGCATCCATATATATATATGTATATATATATATATATATATATATATATATATATTTATATATATATATATATATACATATATATATATATATATATATATATATATATATATATATATATATATATATATATATATATATATATATATATATATATATATATATATATATATATAATATAAATAATATATAAATATATATGCATACATACACATATATATATTTATATACATATATTTGTATATACATGCATATATGGGCACAAGACAACACAGAACATAAGCAACATGAAATACGAAATACAAAAACATGGAATACGAATTTTTTTTGCGAACAACCAGGGAAACAAATGGAAAACAAGACAAGTAACATGAAAAAACGTCCCTTCATCAGTTATAGGCTGTTTTTCTACTTCGTATTTCGAGCAATTCACAAGATACGTTTTCGACAAAACAGTTTCTCTCGCAAAGCAAATTAAATAAAATTTGGGATTTTTGCGGAGGGTCAAAGTTGGTAACAAAAGCAAGACAGTGAAAACAAACTGGAAGGGCTGTTAAGCCTAAAGGAGTTGAGTTGGTGAATGCGGAGAAACAAGCTCTGACAGGAGACAGACAAGAATGCGTCTTATCCCTGTGGCTGATCAGAGAGAAAGAAAGAAATTCAAGTTAGGAAAAGAAAGATGGCCGATGGTCACGTGCGAGCAACGAGAGAGCAAAGGCAGAAGAGTGAGGGGGAGAGAGGGACAGAGAGAGAATGGCGAAGAGGAGGGGAAAAGAATGGAGGAGAGAGGAAAACGAAAGGGAGAGAAGAGGAGATTAAAAGAATTAGAGAAAGGGAGAGAGGAAACGAAAGAGGGGAGAGATATATATAGAATTATACATAGAATATGTGGGGTCTACTGGTGATCTAAACGAATAGGTAGGTACGCTGTGTAAGTGCTATAGTTAGTCATCCGTTAGCTTCCGAGTGTTCCCGGTTGAAGCTGGAGCTAAGGAACCGTAGATGGTTCCGAGTTAGCAGGTATTCGAGGGAAAAGGACAACAAAAACCAAGGCAGGACGAGTATCTCAAGTCATTTAGAATATTTAATTAGAGAAGTGAATTTGAAGCAATTAGTTAATTATCAGGTCATCCCATAAGTTCTGTCCGAATTTTGAATAAAGGAAACAAGTGATCAAATGCTATATTTAATTGAAATTTAATCATCAATGTACTTTCCCTGATTATCTATGACTTCCTTCCATCTATTTACAAGCTTTTTAATCCCATCAATGTAAAACTCTTTTGGTTTCAAAGCGAAGAACTCTGAAATGTCAGTTTCGACCTCCTCCTGGCTTGCGAAAGTTATGTCCTCCAAATGATTCTGTAAACTACGAAACAAATGGTAGTCTGAAGGAACAAGGTCGGGAGAATAAGTGGATGAGGAATTTTTTCCCAGCCTAGCTCTTCGATCTTCTGTGATGTGATCTTTACAGTGTGGTGTCGCACATTGTCCTGATGAAATATCACTCCTTTTCGATTCACTAAAGCGGGTCTTTTTTTTTTTTTTCTTTCAAAGCTTGGTTCAAACGCTCTAATTGCTGACAGTAGACTTGAGCATTGATTGTTGCATTAGGTGGTAACAATTCAAAGTGAATTACTCCTTTGCAATCCCACCAGATAGAGAGAAGAACCTGTTTCCCATGAAGTTCCCTTCTCGGTTGTGGTTGAGCTTTTTCCCTTTTACCAAGCCACTGTTTACGACGTTTAACATTTCGATAGAAGATCCATTTTTCGTCACCAGTCACCAGTCTATCCAAAAAGGGTTAAATGAGTTCACGAAAATGGAGAGATGAGCAGATGTCAACTCGAGATTTGCGGTTGCTTTCGGACAGTTCATGAGGAACCCATTTTCCAAGTTTAGGAACCTTTCCAAGTTGTTGAAGATGACGATGAACAGTTGTA
>NC_142941.1:29912863-29950363 GCF_046866305.1 Octopus bimaculoides | reverse complement strand
AACTCCTAAACCATGAGTCAGTTGTGGTTGAAACAGTAATTGATACTAATGCAACAAAGACCTATCATTGGCTCCTTAGACTCCTCACCCTCAATAGATGAAGTAATGACATCAATAAGTAAATTGAATCTTGGTAGGGAACCTGGAAAGGATGGAATTCGTGCTGAGGTCTTGCGATTTGGTGGTAATTACATCACACAGTCCCTTCATGAACTTATTAGTGCAGTCTGGAGGGATGGTGCAATCCCTAAGGATTGGAAGGATGCAATTATTCTTCCTCTATATAAAGGAAAAGGAGTCAGAACAATGTGTGGTAACTACAGAGGTATTGCTCTACTATCAGCTGCTGGCAAGGTTCTGGCAAATATTCTTCTTACCCGTCTGAATGGGTGTCTCGTAAATGATGTCCTATCTGAATCTCAATGTGGCTTCCGATCTGGTAGAGGGACAATGGATATGATTTTCACAGCAACACAGATGCAGGAGAAGTGCTATGAGCAGAATATGGATCTTATCCAGGAATTCATTGATTTAACCAAGGCCTTTGATACTGTAAATAGGGCCTTTCTGTGGAAAATACTTGGCAAACTTGGGATGTCCGGATCACTTTGTATCTAAAATTAAATAATTTTATGGTGGGATGGAGGCTTGAGTCAATGTTGGTGGTGGCATGGCGGGACCCATTCCTGTAGAGAATGGTGTCAAGCAGGGGGACATCCTTACCCCAACTCTCTTTTCTTTGTACTTTGCTGCTGCTTTTACTCATGCTTTTGCTAAGGTTAGCTCTCTGGAAATATATGTCAGATATCGATCTTCTGGCCGCCTCTTTAATCTTCGCCGATTTGCTGCCAATTCAAAGGTACTCCAGTCTATTATTCGTGACCTCCCTTATGCAGATGACTGACTTAGTCACTCATACAGTGGATGTCATGCAAATACTCATGCATTGTATTTCTGCTTCTTGCAAAGCATTTGGACTTAACATTAGTCTGGACAAGACTGTTGTAATGTTCCAGCCTGCACCAGGAAATCCATATGTGAAACCAGCTATCTTGGTTGAAGGAACAATTCTGAAGGTAGTAGACAAGTTTGTCTACCTGGGCAGCACACTCAGCCGTTCTTGCTCCCTGGATGAGGAAATGTCTTTCAGGTTGCAGAGAGCAACTAATTCCTTCCGGTCTCTTCAGTCTCGTGTCTGGTCCCAGCATGGCATCGCAAGGCAAACAAAAGTTGCTGTGTACCGTGCATGTGTACTGACATCGCTCCTCTACTCATGTGAGACATGGACTCTGTACAAACGTCAGGTAAGGATCCTTGAATGCTTTCATCAGAGATGTCTCAGACACATTCTCAATGTTGGCTGGACTTCAAAAATTCCAGACACACAGGTCCTGAGGACAGCTGATATCTTGAGTATTGAGGCAATGGTGCACAAGCACCGGTTACGTTGGACTGGACACCTTATTAGAATGAAGGATAGCAGGATTCCTAAGCAGATGCTCTATGGAGAACTTGTGAATGGAAGGAGACTCCGGCAGAAACCAAGGCTGCGATTTAAGGACTGTGTCAAGTCCTCATTAAAGGCTTGTGATATGCAGGACACTGACTGGGAGAACAATGCCTGTCATCGCCACGGATGGAGGAAGCAGGTTAAGGAGGGGATCGACACTTTTGAGAGAGCACGTATCCAGCATGAAGAACTTAAGCGAGCTGCACGAAAGCGCACGGCTCGTATAGTGAATGGGGAAAGCTTGGTCTGCAATGTTTGCAGTCGCGTATGCTTGTCAAGAGCAGGGCTCATTAGCCACCAACGGAGCCGCCGCAAATGCAAAATATAAGTTAGTCCTAGAGCGCACAATGTTCCCGAAGGTCAGCAATGGTCTTCCTCGATCACGAGTGGACGGCCATCGTGTATGTATGTATGTATGTATGTATGTATGTATGAGCATGTGTGTATGTATTTATGTATGTGTGCATTTGTGTGTGTGTGCGCGCGCGTGTATTTTTAATTATTTGAAGTCTTCCTGTAAGGAACAATTTTAACAAAGATAGATTCCGTTTTTGAAATATAGATAACAGAAACAATGTCACATTTTGAACTTAATAAAAGTCCTGCATATTTTTACTGTTCCTCTTACAGACTGTATTTATAACGTGCGTGTTAGCTAGTTGATTTCTTTGTCTGAAAACCCTAGTTTTCCAAATTGTTATTTAGACATTTATTAACAAAACCAAGTGCACCAATTATTATTAGTCTAAATGTGAATTTATAATCTGGCTACAGAGGTTTCGAAGCAGTTGTCCGTAGTTATCCTTCTTTTTCTTTGATTTTAGAAGAGATATTCACATCATGACAGCTGACTTTTATCACGGTACATACATTTTGTCTGTCCCAAACAATTGTATCCGGCTTATAATGCTTGCATGTGATAGAAATTTCCGTATACTAATTTCATTAGTATACGGAAATTACCGATTTCTCTTTGACGTTCTTTAAAAGTAATAATAACAGCTGTCCAGCAACGTCATCAATGACTTTCAACAGGAAAGCGATGGGCCTTTTCTTCACGACAGCTCAGAAAAACTGGAAAAGTTTTTATGAACCATAATTTCAAAATGTTCTTTAACTGAATATATTCGACTGCCGTCTCTATTGAATCAGCTGCATGTGGAGATATACGAGAGTTTAGCCATGCTTACATTGTTTTGGGGTGTCTCTCTCTTATGGCAGATTTTGATTGGTTCTCAGTAATTTGAGAAGATCGATTATGTTTGGGTGGCCTCACCCCAGTTTTTATTTAGACACTCTGTATAATCTACAAAAGAGTCATCACGAGCATTTTCATAGCACCGAAGTAGATCAGGGTTTAAATGTCCAGGTGAAGTGAGAAGAGTGCATAACGTCGTCTTAGATAGCTTAACTCTGTGTGTGTGTGTGTGTGTGTGTGTGTGTGTGTGTGTGTGTGTGTGTGTGTGTGTGTGTGTGTGCGCGCGTGTGTGTGTACATGTTTGCGTCTGTGTTTGGATTTATCCCACACCGTTTAACAAATCGGTATTGGTTTGTTTACGTCCTTGTAACTTAATGGATTGGCAGAAAGAAACCAATGAAATAAATAAAAGAGTAAACGTTAAAGACCCCCTTCAGTCACGAATGGCCATGGGATTGCTCTTAGAAAATTACCTTCCGAGGCACAAATCCGTGCAAGGTTGTTTAAAGAAGACCAGCAGTCGCCCCATTCACACCAGCCTTCCCTCTCCGTAACACCGATGTTATCCAAAGGAAGAGCTAAAGTCGATACAACCTGGCACCAATGCCGTTGCAATTCATTTCTACAGCTGAGTGAAGTGGAGCAACGTGAAATAAAGTGTCTTGCGCAAGAACACAACACACACCCCGGTCCGAGAATCGATCTCACTACCACATGACTGCGAGCCCGACTCTCTAACCACTGAGCCATGCACCTTAACATAATAAAATGTGTGCCAGACATAAAATAAATACTGGAAGTCGATTCAAGGCGATCACGGCTGATGCAACGCTGAATAGGTCTCCGAAGGCTACCATCGCACATTTAGTTCCTCTAAAATAGCGGCATCAATAACCGGCAGATACGAACAAGGATTGATTCTCTGCTGCCATCGCCAACACACATTGCTCAAGGCAAACAGTCTAAGGAAGCACATAAGTCTCAGGTGACTCCAAGCTCGGCTGATGTCGCTAAAGTTACCAGGCAGTACAAGGCCGGAGATCCTGTGTATGCACTATACTATGGACCTCGCCGAGACGAAGATCCCCGATGGGTACCAGCAATCATTAAGAAGTCATTGGGTACTCGCAGCTGTTCCCAGTGTCGTCTCCACATCGGGCCATGAGGTATGACCTTCACGTTAAAGCAGCGAGTACCCAATGACTTCTTAATGATTGCTGGTACCCATCGGGGATCTTTGTCTCGGCGAGGTCCATAGTATAGTGCATACACAGGATCTCCGGCCTTGTACTGCCTGGTAACTTTAGCGACATCAGCCGAGCTTGGAGTCACCTGAGACTTATGTGCTTCCTTAGACTGTTTGCCTTGAGCAATGTGTGTTGGCGATGGCAGCAGAGAATCAATCCTTGTTCGTATCTGCCGGTTATTCAAAAGTTCACTTGGAGAGAATCCACAGGATGTTGGTGTTCTCCGGTACTGCATCAAGAATTCTTGAAGTGCTCGTGTTGGCAGAAGAGAAGACTTCCTCAGAGCTTGTTTGAAGGTCTGCACCAAACGTTCCGCTGCTCCGTTGGTAGCTGGGTGGTAAGGTGCCCCTGTCAGGTGTGTGATCCCGCGTTCTTTGCACCAACTCTGGAACTATAATACTATCTTTTGCGCTCCCTGCATGAATGGTAATGCAGGAGTCATTCTCAACTAATTTTTAGTTCCTTTACTGGTCATTTCAAGTGCTCCCACAATCACTAGTTTTGTAACCGTCTTGAGAGTAGGAGAAAGAGAAGCAGCTTGTTAAATAGCTTGGTGAGAGACAAATACTGTCAGATCATTGATGTAGCCATACCAAATGACATGGATGTTGTGAGTAAAGAGGTTGAAAAAAATCATCAAGTACTCCGAATTGAAAGTGGAAATGGCAAGACTGTATGGAATTCGAGAGGTTAATGTAAAAGTGATACCACTGGTAATCGGAGAGTTGGGCTCAATGCCATTGAAACTTCAAGACTTCTCAAGGCAACTGGAAATTCCATGCAAGACTGATGTCTTGCAAAAAGCAGCCTTATTGGGCACAACGCACATCTTAAGGAAAGTATTATCTGTCTGAGGTCCTTGTTGCGACTTGACAGATGACTAATGACCTCTGGAAACATGGGTGCAAACACATGGGACAAATACAATGTAGTTTTTCTTTTCGAGGGAGGGGCGAAAACAAAGCAAAAAAAAAAGTAGGGACAACGATCAAAAGGAATCGAAATCGTTTGGGATACATACAAAAAAAATAAAATAATACAAAAAGTTCCCAAGAAATGGGGAGGTTCATCCGTGGAAAGAAAAACCTACGAAAAGACCACGGTAACCTCGGGCAATAATGTTACATTTTAACAAATTTATTTACAAAAAGTAAGGAACTCTCTGCTTTAATTTTTTTTTTCCGTGTCATAGGATCATGCTCAAGGTGGCTTCGTCATTTATACGTGCCATCCTCGCTACATTCACCCATCTTTTTTGGAAACATTCATTAGACAACACTTGCCTCTCTACTCTCACCTTCCTTTTCAAGTGATACTTGAAAATGTTGATGAGAGATTGACTAGAGAGGAAAGTGTTTGTCTCTAATCCTTTCAGACGCGTCCACCAGATACATTCTTTCGCCATAGTCACAAGTACAATAAAAATAGGTCTTCCCGTTTGAAGGAAGGAGGCGTGATGATATTGACGATAGACTCGGTTGATAAACCGACTCGTCCCACACGTGACAGCAGTCGTTCGACATAAGCCCACAGGTCGGAAATGGTTGGACACTGCACGAGTGCGTGCAGAACGGTTTCGTCGCTCTGACCGCATCTCGGGCAGGCCGGCCCCGTGTTTCTCGAACTGTGTCTGTAGAGCTTATCCCGAACGGGCCAGCGCTTCTCGGTAGCACTGCCAGACCAGGGATCTCTGGAAGTTGTCCATAGGTCCCGGACCGAAAGTCGTCTTGAACAGGCGGGTCAGGTATTCGTCGTCGACGCCCAGGTTCGCCTCGAGATCGTCGTCGTACCTCCCCTCCACTAATCCCCTATAGAATGCGTTAGTTGTGATGCAGTCGCTCAAGGTCGACCCGGGACGGCAGAGTTGCTGGAGAGCAACGCGACACTCGCGGTGCCATTCGCCCTTCCTCAGCCTCTTCTTGATCCACGACTGCAGCTCGGTCATGGAGATGAGCTGCGGGAAAGCGTGGCGCACAAACGGCGACTACAGCTGCTCACCGTCGTCTACGTAGAGCCGGAGATGTCGCAGTCTCAGCGCGTGTCTGCGCATCATCAATCACGGCATGCCCAGCCCTCCTTTCAGGGTATAGATATTAAATAGCGGTTCAAGGGAAGTAACTCTTGTAGATTTTTTTTTTCCCCCCCTGTTTTTAGTCTTTTTGTCTGCCGATTTTCCTGCTTTCATAGACGCTTCCACACCACACAGTTCCGAGTTCAATGCCACTGCGTAACACTTTGGCCAAGTGTCTTCTACTATAGCTATGGACCGGCCAAAACTTAGTGATTAGATTTGGTAGACGGATACCGAAAAAGCTTCTCTGTGTGCGCACTCGCGCGCGTGTGTGTGTCGGTGTCCTCCACCAATAAAACTGCTTGACAACTGGTGTTGACGTGCTTACGTCCCCATAACTTAATGGTTCAACCACAGACACAGATAGAATTAGTACCAAGATTTTTTAACAAATAAGTACTGGGGTCGATTCATTCGACAAAAAAGTCTTGAAGCCGGAGCCCCAGTATGACCACAATCTAACGACTGGAACTAGTGAAGATAAAAGACAAGTGTCTGCATGTGTGCGTGCATGATTGTGTATTTGTGGATAGATAGATAGATAGATAGATAGATAGATAGATAGATTTTATTTGTTGTCAATTACATGTATAAAATAATAACGGTGCAAGGGAAATAACTCGTTTTTTTGTTTTGTTTTTTTCTTTGGGATGAGTTTTATTGTAATACTTTTTATCTGCAGCCCTTACTGCTCTTATTTCTATTTTGACAATAGCAAAGTAAACTGTAGAAAATTGTTTACAGCTCTAAATATTACATACATACATACATACATACAGACAGACAGACCCGTAGATAGATAGATAGATAGATAGATAGACAGACACACAAAGACAGATAGACAGATAGATAGGTAGATAGATAGATAGATAGAAGGGGTTTACAGCTTCAAATTGAATAAAAACGCTACATTCCTGAGTTCAAATCTTACTGGTCGATTGCATAGTCTACTAAGGATACTTCTAGTAATTAATATTTGCTACCTCAGGGTATCATTTAGCTGGTTATGAAATGTTATTCATATTCAGCTGAGCGTCATTTCACTTCAGACGCTCAGATCAATGTAATCCAGAGCAGAACTATCCAATAGAGTCGCAATGGCCTTCCCTATCCCTTCAAGAGGAAAAAAAATTGCATTAAACAATACAACCATGTGCGTATCATACTTAACGTATAATACATCCATCGTTGATAGGCAAAAAGCTGCAGTTTTTATCCGAGATAAAATCTATGAACATACTGTATTAAATATACAGCATATATACATATCGAAAAGAAACGAAAAATCGTCCCGACAGCGGCTAGCGACAGCGGCTAGCGACAGCATAAGATACATTTCGGCCTTGTTGAGCCTTGTCAATGACATGTTCTCACAACTGCATGCTAAGACAAAATTCACCGCCTCCGAATTTTTGGCAAACAGTAAATAATATATTCACTGGCATTGCCACAATATCAGTGAATATATTCTCCACTGTTTCCTCGATTTCAAAGGCGATGGATTTCGTATAAGCATGCTGCTGGTTACGAGTATACGTCATTGACTAAACTCAAACAGGCCGAAATATATATAGTGTTCTCGCTTGCCGCTGTAGAAGCGATTTTTCGTAACCCTCCGATATGATTTATGTTTTTAAACACAGCACGGCTTTAAGAGATTTTACCTCAGATAAAAACTGCAACTTCTAGTCTGTCAACGGTGTATATATGTTATGTTACAAAATGGCTTTTTAAATTTAATGCTTCTCCAATTGTGTACACCGAATTAATAAACAATATCCTTTTTTTTTTTCTTTTTCGTTTCGGTATTTTGAGTAACCCATATTATTTTTAAACATTTCCTTTCGTCTATTTGTTCATTTATTTATTTTGAAATTACGCTGTGATTCTCCACATTTATCTAATTTTAAATAAAATGTCTCTCAACAGAGAAGGAGGGTGGATGAAAAGAATCGTTAGGAGAACTGGGCAAAATGCTTTGCAGTTAAACAACCATTTCTCTTTACATCCTATATTCAAATTCTGCTGAAGTTTGCTTTTTTTTCTCTCATCCTTTCGAAGTTAATAACATAAAGTAGCAGTCCAGTATTAGAATTCATATAGTATTTCCTGAATATCTCCAACATCCTAAGACCAACAGAATTCCCTGATTAGGTTTGAGGAGGAAGGGGGTAGGAACTTTTGAATATAGACACATTTACACCGCTTTCACCGACTTCTTTGTTATTGCTATTTATTAATTGTGGCATTTACTGGAAAATTTGATTATTTGGTGAGTTTTGTTTATTACAATTATATTTTATTTGTTTTATCTATGTTATTTTTTAATTTCCTTCTTTAATTATTTTCATTTTAATTATAAATAAAACTAGTGAAATCCATTAAGACGGAAAACAGAGTTTGATCGAGATTTGAAAGCAATCCAAGCTTCATGTCCGATTTTCATTCCAACTGCCGAAAAGCAAATACAAACAAGTTAACCGATTTCCCTCCCCGCTCCATTTGCATAATTAATTGATAACCCTAATAAACTACTTCTGTAAATATTCAAAATTTATTCGCATGACGGACTTATCATCAGTCTCATAAGTTGAAACGATATACCGGCGAATGAAATCGTTTTAGTTTTTATATGATCGTCACTCAACCTGCAAGAAATAACACACCTGTCTCTCTTCAAATCGCATTGCACCTTCATAAGAGGAAGGATACATTGGATAACGTTTCTTGTAAAAAGATGGTATGGTCACATCCAGAATGTTTTCAACAATTAATCTCCAGGATGGTGGGGTTATCAGTAGTTAAACAACAATGACTTCTATGAAGCAGCAGCCGCATCTCTCAAATTACGCCTTGAAAAAGAAGAGACACATTGGAAAATGTTGTCCTAAGTACACATATCCGGGAGAATTAAATGGTCATGGGTGGAATATCAGTGATCATAAGTCTACTCAGTCGTGACTGACCTAGAGTTAAACAATAACAACAAAAATTGCATAGGTCGAACCAATTATGGAGTTTGTATGCAATCGTTCAATTTCCTACAAATAATAGCTAAATTTCCCCTACCAGCTAAAATAGGAGCGACATATTACACTACATTAGATAATGTAGTCGTATATACACCTAAAACGATGGAATGGTCTCGGCCCGAGCGATTTTGATTGTAAGTCTGCTCAAGGGCTGGTCTGCGGTTAAATGTGACAAGGCATTTGAGATTTTTTTGTTTTTTTGATTAAAATTGTTTTCGTAAAAGTGGGAAAGTTTAAGAATCACTATGACCTACATTGAATTTGGCCAGCAAGGGACAGCATTTACCTGCCTTTAGATGCCAGAATGTCGTCTGAGATGATTTTAATTGTTAAAATAGAGGCACCATTAGGCATTCAATTTGTGGAAAATGAAAATAAATATTAGATAATAATTACATTTGCAGAGGAGTTTGTCCAAACCTAGTGAATACCTTCACCACTTGGTTACATATGTGACAGGTGTGAGTAATTAATATTGCTTAGATGCCATCCTTGTGTTATATGCGTACCACTAAACAGAACAAATAAGATATAATTCAGTGGCAGTTTTAAGTATATCAGCAGTTCCCTAAACTATAGATCACAATCCAAATTGGGGCTCAGAATAGTTCTGAAAGGATCACAAAGAGAAAATCTTTCATTTTTGAAATATTGGAGAAAATGTAAAATATTCATCTATATGTTATGCAATACGCCATAGAAATGTATAAAATGTTGAGAAGTGCACCTTATTGTTTTATTTATTTACTTATTTGTAATACACTCTTGTATGAACTTCATTTGTTTGTTATCATCATCATCATTTTATGTCTACTTTCCATGCTGGCATGGGTTGGACAAGTAATCACTCTCTGAGTCACTTTTTAAAATTTTTCTCATAGACTAATGCTCATATATGTCATTTAGGCTCAGTTTCTACAGCTGAAAGATATCTTTCCTATCATCAACTTTTACAGAGTGGACTGGGTGCACCAGCAATCCTTTGTATGGTAAGAATGAAAGAACATCAGAGCCCTACTTTTGCTCTGCTTGCTCACCAATCACTTTAGAAGATACCTGGAGAGGAGGGAGAAGGGCTTTTGCTGTGACATCAATGCAGATGATGCCTCAGTAACTTTACTCAGATAATGTAAACAAGGAAGGGTGGGTGAGAGAGAAAGCAATGACAGCAGAAAGACTAAAATTGGTGGGAGAAAGGAGATGATGATAGATACAAAGTGAATGAAAACTGAGGGAAAATTAATGGACAACAGCTGAGATGAACAATATTTTGGTTTCAGCCTTTGACTGTCCATAAGATGCATGTTGCTTATGTAAATACTACTTGCAACTTCACCTTCAGTTGCATTTAAATATTGTTTTTTTTTTTTGCATTGGTACAAGGCCAGAAATTTTAGTTGGAAGGGACAAGCAATATATGAGCCTCAATACTTAACTGCTACTTATTTTACTGACTCAGCAAAATTGACCTCAGTAGTATCTACAAACTACTTACCTGTATTTTTCTTTTTCTTTTGTTTTCCAGTAATTCCATAAAAGTGCAAAATGGTAATTACTATCCCAGAGACAGGAAGAGGAGAAGGAGAAGACTTCTGCTAACATTGATTCTGGTGATAGTTCTCATCATCATCATCATCATCATTTAACATCCGCTTTCCATGCTAGCATGGGTTGGACAATTTGACTGAGGACTGGTGACACCAGATGGCAACACCAGGCTCCAATCTGATTTGGCAGAGTTTCTACAGATGGATGCCCTTCCTAACGCCGTTGTTTAAAACTGCCTGCCCATCACCATTAAACAATACTTATCTGTTTTACTAACTTTTTAAAGCAAAAGTCATGTACAAAACATTTTTACAATATGATTCCTCCCACCCACTGAGAGATTTCTCTGTCTAATTAGGGAATCATTTGTAAAGTAACACTTATAACTTTCCAGATTCCATTCAGTAAGTAATATTTTCTCCCAACACTCGCTCTCTCACTTGTTCATCAAATTTTGCTTCATCCTCTTGGATGAAGCCCAACCCTGTTGTTCTCGATGAAGATGAAGAAGATTCCTCGCTGTGATATCTGTGGAAAGTCATTCAGCCGTCGTGACAACTTGGAGAGGCACAAGGCTGCACACCTGTCCAGACCAGTTTACTACTGCGATGTCTGCCAAAAAGGATTCTCACGCAAGTCTTATTTGAAGGTGCATGGTCGATCACACACTGGTGAGAAGCCATATGTCTGTGGGATTTGCAGCTGTGCATTTGCACGTGATGACCACTTGATGCGGCATCGTCGTAAGCAGCATACAGACAAAATATTCAGCCACATTATTTCTTCTGTTGCCAGTGTCATGCCAGTCTCTACAAGCAATGATGTAAACAATGTCACCACCACCACTACTACCACTACCACTGCCAACAACAACAGTAGTAGTAGTAGTAGTAGTAGTAGTAGTAGTAGTAGTACCCGCAGCAATATTTCAAGTCAGGTTTCAGAAGTCCTTAGTGAACAACAGAAACAGCAACAAAAAACCTGTCAAAGCTCCTTACAACAACCACCAAGTGAACGTTGCATTATTTCTAATGCATTTCCTGTGTTGTCAGGTGAAAATCAGGTAAACTACATCTGTGCAATAAAAGAAGATGAAGATACAAAAAAATTAACAACATCTGATCTGTTGCAGATTCAGCAAGAATTGCAACAGCATCAACAACAACAACAACTACTTCTTCAACAGCAATTGCAGCAACAGTCTGAGCTGCAACAGTATCAGCCCCATCTTGTGTTAAAACAGGACATTGATGATGAAGAAGCTGTTGCTGCTGCTGCAACTGTTGTACCAACTGCATCAGCTGTTGTACCACATGCAGCAGCAGCTGTAGTGCCGTCTGGTGTGGAGTTGTCAACAGATGTAGACAACAGTGTGCAAGCTTTTACTACAGATGGCACCAATGTAATGAACATTGTAAAAATACTTCCTGCAGTTGTTGCAACATCTTGTAGTGGCTGCTACCTTGACACCAGTGCAATAGACAGTTCAAACATTTGCTGGAAACAAGAAGACAACTGTCCTGGAATCATCACCACTTATGCCCTACCAATCAGCAGCACAAAGCCACCTCAGAAAAGTGTCAACTGCAATGCAGTTCCATTTCACTGCTCTGTTTGCAGCAAAACTTTTTCCCGGCGTGACAATCTTGAACGACACAAACTGTGTCACCAAGAAGGTGCCAGTAAACAGTACAGTTGTGAAATATGCGATAAGGCATTCTCTCGGAAGTCTTACCTTAAAGTTCATGCCCGAATCCACTCCGGTGAACGACCTTACCAGTGCAATCTGTGTGGGTTTGCCTTTTCTCGTTATGACCACCTTCTTAAACACAAAACACCTACAAAGGGCCGAAGGAAGCTGAGCTGTGTGCCACGTGCTGATGTTATGGCAGAAGTTGTGAACAATACAACAGAAGATGCTCCAGCAACAGGGGCTACTGTCACTGAGGTGCATTTTCAAAACGATCTACAGCAAATACAACTGACACAACAACAAGTGCAACATCATCAACAACAACAGACAACACAATCCAACATAATTCAAGATGCAAGCACTGCTTCAGGACTAACAGCCATTGATTCACAAGCACAGCTAACAGAAGGCCAAGCAGTATTTCACACCAATGCAGGCACTGCTACTGCTGTGATCCCACAGCAGGCAACACTCGGTGCACACACAGTCACACTTCCTAACACACCCATCACACAGATTTTTCATACAATCCAAATGTCTTCAACTGCTCAACTTTTCCCCACTTTACAAATGGCTCCAGCAACACATTTATTTACAAACAATCCTCAGTTAGCAAACACAACACGAATATTCACAAACAAATAATTAATTTAATTCAATAATAAAATCAAAATTTTTTAAAAAAAGAATGACAATTTCTCTAGCAAAAAGATTTCATACTTTCTTTTTTTTTTAATTCTTCTTTATGAAATCACAGGGAAAGTTTTTTTTCTTTTTCATCTGTTTATGAGGAGTGAAGGTATGCAGCCTAGTGATTAAGGTTTTGCACTCATGAACACAACATCGTGGTTTCAATTACTAGACCAGTTAGTGTGTTGTGTTTTTGAGCAAGTCACTTCATTTCATGTTGCTCCAGTCCACTCAGCTGCAAATGAGTAACTGGCATTTTGTTCAAGAAGTGTGTTGTGATCTCAGTCACTGGTATCTATCTTTTACCTTAGATTGGTATTTTATTTATTTATCCCAGAAGTATGAAAAGCAAAGTTGACTTCCTGACCTAGTGGTCAAGATACCAACTTGTTGGCAGAAGAGTTATGAGCACAACATCACTCTATATTATCAGTGAATGCACATCACTGATATATTACCAATGGTGTAATTTGAAGCACCCTGAGTAAGGTATGAAACTTTTCTTGTTTCTACTTGCCCAACAGATCAGATAAGAACATGGAACAGTTCACAAGAGATTTATGTTTGCAGATGTAGCTGAACAATATGTTTAATCACTGAGACTATCTTTATGGTGATGGAGGATGGTGGGGCTCTCCATCCTAAAATTTGCAATTTGAAGCATGTGGTGTATCTCACAAAGCAGCTAGTTAGTTACAAGCAGAATTGTGGTTGCAATATTGAGTGCCTCAAGCAACAAATACAGAAGTGATTTAGCTCAAAATATTAAATTTAAAAGTTACTGCCACAACTGTAACAGCTATGTTGAACAATCCAAGCAACTACATAGAAATTCTTTAAATAATTCAATCTATAAAGATAGTTTGTAAGTTATTGACAAAGATGTGACTACAATATTCAACACCTCAAGCAACTGTATAGAATGTAGAAGTTTAGATTAAGCTATACACTTGGTGAGTTTGTGTGTGTGTGTGTATATATATAAGCATTGCAAGACTAATAACCGGGTGTAGAATTCAGTCTACATATGCTTCAGAATGAAGCATTAGTTGAGTATAGTGCAGTAATAAGAATGTGAGATGACAAAGGAATAAACAATTTTAAACTTCATATTTGAGTTTCTGATGAAGGAATAAGGTGTTACTCAGGCACTCAACTATGAGTCCACTGAATTTTATTGCAGAAGCAGTTGTAAGCCAATGAAGTTCATAAGATAATCATTTTTCCTTTGTCATCTCACCTTCTTATATATAAGCTATAAACCTCCTCCCACAAAAGGTCAACACCTTTGCTGTAAATATTAACTTGGTGACAATTAAAGTGAACATCAACCAGACTCCTTTTTAGTACATTCAATCGTTGTAACGCAGTCATGCTGAGCCATTACCTGTAAGGATTTTTAATCAATTGTTAACACCAGTCCTTCGTCTGGTATAAATTCTAGTCTTGCCAAGATATGAACTACAAAATAAAAAGTTGATGTAAGGGGAGGTAATTCAGTCGGACACTACCTCAGTGTTTCTCTTGAAATGTATCAAATTGCATCCTACAGTGATATCTATATTATATATATATAGAGAGAGAGAGAGATGTGTGTGAGTGCAGGTATGACTGTGTTGTTAAGAAGCTTGCCTTGCAACAATGTAGTTTCAGGTTAAGTGTCACTGGTTAGGTTATTGATTTCAAATTTTGGCACAAGGCTAGCAATTTTGAGATAGGGGTTAAGTTGATTACGTTGACCCCAATGCTCAACTGGTACATATTTTATCGACCCCAAAAGGATAAAAAGCAAAAAAGTCAACTTCAGCAGAATTTGAACTCAGATGTAAGGACAGACAAAAATGCTGCTAAGCATTTTGCCGAGCATGCTAATGATTCTGCCACCTCACCACATTTAGTATTTTCTCTTATTGCTAACTGATTCCTTGTGAGTGAATTTGGTAGACATAAACTGTGTGGAAGCTCATCATATATGGATTTGTGTCTTTGTGCTTGTCTATCACCTACTGCTTGACAACATGTGTTGGTTTGTTTATGTCCATGTAACCTAGTGCTTCAGCAAAATAGATTAATAGGATAAATACTGAAGTCAATTAAAACCTTTTGAGGTTATACTTTAGCATGATCACAGTCCAATGACTGAAACAAGTAAAAGATAAAATATATATATATGAAAATGTGTGCATATATTTTTAGCCCATCTTTGCATACAAAAACATTAAAGACATTTGCATTAGGATTTTGTCAGAGAAATATTTTCTTTATAATTTTTGTGTAAAAACACATTGGGCCAAGCTCCTAGAGATATTGCTTAGTCTACCAGCACCTGGTGTTTCAATATTATTTAACCTTCATGGTGACAGATACTACCTCAGTCATTTGGAGCTAACCTATTCCTGTATAGAGAAAACAGCAAACTTGCTGATGGGGGACAAAGACACATGGCTTGTTCTTATTCTAGCAGCAACGCTCTCAGATATAAAAGTAGACCTTTAGGCTACATGTTTACTAAAGCAGAAATCTGTATAGTTTTGAGCAGCTCTGAAATTTTCCCTCACTTATTCAAGCTGAAAAGTAATGTGTAGATTGGTTGGTGTACAAACTTTCTCTCTTCTTAGAGTACAGTAGTTAAAGAGTAGAAAGAGCAGAGCTATATGATACAACAAACTTCTGACTTTATAAACAAGCACCATTCCTATTTTTATGGTTCAGAGATATGCCAGTAAGGGAGCCTCTGAATAGTTGCTTCACCTTTTTTTATGATTTGGTATAGAAAAAGAGGTTGTGTACTTGGCTTTTACAGAACCCCCATCATGTGCACACATACTCATACACCTGAGAGGAGTGAGAATGATATACTTGATTGTCCTGCTGAAAAATTACAAGTTGACAGATGCAGGGAAAACATAGCCATGGAAGGAATCAAGAGAGCCAACATTCTGGAGAATGAGGTAGTGCAAAGTGGCAATACAACATGGGAAATGTATGATTCAGAAGGTTCTTAATAAGGGTGACACAAATCCAGCTAGCTCTGAAAAACAGTCACCACTATAGTAGCAGTAGGAAAGGTAAAGAAAGGAGATAGGACATCTGTGGACCAGAGGTGGTTGTGTTAGTGAGCAACACCATGTCAATCAGTAAGGTCAACTTCTTTTTTGGATGTGTTCTAGAATGTCTATATGTAGTAACAGCAGTCACTGATGTAAGGTATGCCGTATTCCATGATGTTTCAGTTCAGTTTTCTTTTACCTTTTTGTCAGGAGGGAAAACAGTACCCATGACTCTTTACAGGGCCTACAAGACTGGTGGGAAGGAAGAAGAAAGAAAGGTGTCCTTAAATCAGACACCTGGCTTAAATGCTTGAAACAGAATGGACTTCACTAAAAGTTGCCAAGGTGTCAAGTGTTGTTAAACTGGACAATGGATTAATCAACTATCCATGTAGGTCATGACAAGATATGAAATCAGAATGCAAAAAGCAGGAGTAGAATCTTAATCCTTTAGCATACAGGTTATCCTGTCATTTGTAATGTTTATTTATTCACATTGTTTTGAATTAATTATGAATTATCTTGAAGCTTCAAGAATTTGATGATGTGACTATGTATTTTTAGAATGACATTGTAGAATAGATGTGAGGGGCCAGTTTGAACATAAGGTGGGTAGAATGTTTTGGCCTGATATGGCTGGTTTAAATGCTAAAGGGTTAAGATATCCAGTCCAACATTCTTACATTTCCAGCAATTCACAACCTTAGATTGATTCTTTTAATTGACTCCAAAAGGATGAAAAGTAAAGTCGACTTCAGTGGAATTTGAACACAGAACACAGGAATTCAGAACAAATAATGTGAGGTTCGATAATAATGTCCAATGCTCTGATGAGTTTGCTGCCATGACTTTATATAAGCTTCATAATGTTGGGGGAGCTGGAATATTTTCTAGCATTGAAAGGAAAGGTTGCAGGTTAACCAACTCTGAAAACACTTCCTTGTGAACCCACTTCATTTCACTCTATCTCAATCTCTATTCATCTGTTACTCACCTCTCACAATTCCACAAACTTACTTACCCACCCATACCACTTCTCTTATAGTCACATTCCTGTAACTTGAGGGTATGTCCTCACTACCATCCTCTTTTTTTTCTAACTGGGGTAACCATGCATCTCCTCTGCAGCTAAGACACATCTTCCTGGACCTCTGTTATGATTTAATTTCTCATCACCCAGTACAAAGCTAGCTCCCTCAATCTACACCCATTCAGTCTTGCTAATTACTTGGCAATCTCATTAGTGCCCAATGCATTGTAAAAAGCACCCAGTACACTCTAAAGTAGTTGGCATTAGGAAAGGCATCCAGCCATAGAAACCATGCCAAAACTGACAATTGAAGTTTGGTGCAGTTCCTATTAAAATGTCCTACTCATGGTAGCATTGAAAATGAACATTAAAGATGATGATGATGACACACATGCACATATATGTAAATGTAAATACCTACATACATATAGGCATGTATACATACATGCATGCATACGTATATACATGCATTATTCCAGTGTTTCTTTTACATTCTCACATCTTATGAATAAAATTAAATAAGTACCAGATTAGGTATTAGTGTTGATATAAGCAGCAAAAACCCTTCATGACTGAAACCACTGACAATAGAATAATAAACTAAACAACAAATGACAAGATGTCTAAGTAGATTTAATTATAGTAGAAGTTATCTGATACAGTAGAGTTACACATTTTCAAGTTGGGTTACTGATAGAATTGTTAGCATACCAGACAAAATGCCTAGCAGCATTCTGTTCATCTCTACGTTCTGAGTTCAAGTTCCATCCAGGTTGACTTTGCCTTTCATCCTTTCAGGTTCAATAAAGTAAGTACCAGTTGAACACTGGGATCAATGTTATCAACTTATCCCCTCCCTCAAAATTGTTGGCCTTGTGCCAACATTTGAAACCAGCACTACATATCTTCATTGAAATCCCACCAAGGTCAATTCTGTTTTTTACTCTTTTAGGGTCAACATATCATCATCATCATCATTTAACATTCATTATCCATGCTGGATGATCACTTTGTGTAAAAATTATTTTGAACCCACAGATTTACAATATAGAATTGTGATGAACCATAACCTTAGACACTACCACAAGATTACTTGCAGTTCTTCACTAATCTAAGCAATATTACTTAGATAAATGAAGAACTGCAACTCATGAACTATTTTGCCTGGATTAATAATCCCTCACTATTTGTTCTATATATATATAGAACGCCAATGCTAAAACATACATAGTTTTCCAGAAAACTGTAGTCACCTTGCAACACAAGAGACAATATTTTGGTGCCAAGGGACATAACTCTTAACTTAACCCTTGCTCAGTTCATTCCATTGTCTCTTTCACAGCAACCACAAACTGAATGTGTCGTTTCACCTCCAACAGTAGAGAGCAGTTGCCATGTTTCATTCCACAACTGCCATCTCTGAAGAGTGCTGGGTTACATAATCAGGCTGTTACCTAACACTTCGTTGAACCCCTTGTGCAAAAGTAACTGGCAAGATCAACTGTATTGGATATATAATAACGTACACTTCAATTAATATATATACATATATATTATGCATTTATGGGTGTGTGTGTGTATGTGTATATATAATTTATATATAGAACATCAACCCTAATATATACATGCATTTCCTAAACACACTTTTCCAGAAAACTCTTTTCACCTTGTAACACCCCCAGATTTATATATATGTATATACCATAAAACCCCATGTAATTTGTGTGCCTGTGTAATTTACGCAGGTGATTTTCAGGATAAAATTTGTTAAAAAAAGCTTCTACTTATGTAAAATTTGCACCCAAAAGTTTTCAGAATTTCCGATATGGTCAGACAGAAAACGTTTTCAATTTAGTTGTATTTAGCATAATTTTACTTAGATTAGATTTTATAAAATTTTCATTAAATAAAGATAATTTCTGTTTAACAGGTATCACATTGAAAGCTATTAAATTACAAAGTATTTGTGTTGTTTATAATAAACTTTGTTTTACATTTCTTGCCCACAAGAGGTCATGTCCGATCTTTAGCTGTAGGTCTCCTCAAATCACAATCACAGGAAAAGTTGTTGATGACACTTTATTCAATTGACAGAGAAAGATGACCGATCAAACTGATTATGTAAACACAATTCTTTTCCACCTATTCTTGTCGGAACCTTGGATATGGAGGATCAAAATTTTAATCCCTTTCACACTTATAAAATGTCAAGTAAACTTTAAAATTTGTTATTACTGTTATTGCCAGTTTGGGCAGAACTTATGAATTGTTTACTGCGAAGGAGAGATTAAATATGTTGAATATGCACCTGAACATGGCAATAGAGCCAATGTTTGAAATTGGTGTAAACAATACAATAAATTTAAAACTGTGCCTAGTAATAAACAGACAAAAATAAAAACATACAATCAAGATTATCCATATCATTACATTTTTTTTCAGTTAGGAATATCCATATCATTATGTGTTTCAATGGTGCTCCATTGCAATTGGTAGAAACTCCAAGCAATGTAAAATATGGCCCGGACCATGTTTGCCAGCGTGAACGCCAGACTTCAAAATTTAGGTAACCATTTAATGGTTTTAGTAAATTTATACAGAAAAAATAAGCATTATACCCTCCAGCATAAATAAAAGTCAACTTCATATTTAAGCCATTATTTTTTCTATAAAAACCTGTTCTGGCATTAAATGAGCTAACTTCCAGTATGAATATTTACATTTTGTACATCATTTTGCAACAAAAAAAATTTCAAAATAAATTCTGGAAATGATCTACTCGTGTAATTTATGCACCCCTAAAGTTTATTTTTATTTTTTACGGAAAAAAAGTGCATAAATTACACGGGTTTTTACATGGGTTTATATATATATATATATATATATATATATATATATATATATGATATATATATATATATGCCTATATACATACATATATGTACATACATCTATACATATATATATATATATATATATATATATATGTGCATGTGTGGGCTTAGAACATCATGAAATGTGTACAACAAAAAAATACAAAGTACAAGTACATGGAATATGAACTATTTTTTCGAACAACAAAAAACACAAATGGAAAATAAGACAAGCAACATAAAGAGCGACCCTTCATCAGTTGTTGGCTGTTTTTCTACTCTCATATTTTGAGCATTTAACAACAATATACGCTTTTGATAGAACACAAAGCAAATCAAATAAAATTTGGGATTTTTGCGGAGGGTCAAAATTGGTAACACAAACAGGACAGTGAAAACAAACAGGAAGGGCTGCTAAGCCTAAACAAGGTTGTGGTGGCGAATGCATAAATCAAGCTTGGACAGGAGACAGACAAGAACACGTCTTCCTTGTTCCAGCTACAATGGAGAGAAAGAAAGAAACACAAGTTAGGAGAAGAAAGAAAGATGGCTGATGGTCACATAAGCAAGGGAGGAGGAGTGAGGGAGGGAGAGAGAGTAACAGAGTAATAATGGGAGAAGAGGAGGTAAAAGAATAAGAGAGAAAAACAAAAGAGTAAAAAGATCGTATAGAGCGAGCATCAGAATTAATAAGATAAAACTTACTTATATGCATATATACATACGTATATGTACATACTTACATCTATATGTATACGAAATGCTTAGTGGTATTTCATCCATCACTACTTTGTGAGTTCAAATTCCATCAAGGTTGACTTTGCCTTTCATCCTGTTGGAGTCAATAAATGAAATACCAGCTAAACACTGGGGACAATGTAATCGACTAGTCCCCTCCCCACAAATTTCAGACCTTGTGTCTTCAGTAGAAAGGATTATTATTATTATTATTATTACTATCAATAATATTAATATACTAACTTCTTATTTTTGTACATACTTGTTGTGTGTGTCACACTTACTTCAAAGAAGTGGCAAAGCAAGAGAGAGAGAGAAACTAAGTGGTGACAGTGTTCGTTCTGTGTTTTTGAATATTTCAGAGAGGATGTATGAGAGAAAGAGAGAGAAAAAGTGAGAAAGAAAGAGAGAGAGTGAAAGAGAATGTAAGTGGTGACAGTGTTCGTTTTGTGTTTTTGAATGTTTATCACATTGCAAGAGAAGTAAATACATAGATACATATACACATTGTTAAATCAAAAGCAGGAGAGAAGAGGGACACAAAGGAAGTGAAAGAGAAAAAGAGAAAGTGAGAGAGACAGTAGATACATAAATCCAAAGAAAAGTTCATACATGGATACATAAACACAGCAAATATTGAATGTCAATTTCACTTTTCATTACCATGCGAGGATAAAATTAACTCGCAAATGGCTGAGTACTCTACAGACATGCATAACATTAATGTAGTTCTCAGGGAGATTAAGCCTCACACAGAATATAACAAGGCTTGCCCCTTTGAATTACAGCTACAACTCGAAACATATATAAATATGAATGTATTTGTGTTTGTGTGTGTATAGTTTAGGTTAATTAAAACATGTTTGCAATAATAAGTGTCGCGTAATGGAAATAAACGTATTTACCAAACTTTCATTCATAAATCCATTATTATTTCATTCTTTTGCATTTCAATTTGTACATTAAGGTTCTTTGAATATGTATGATGTATTTTAAGGTTAAATAGTAATTCCGTTTACGTTTGTGTAACTGTGATATTTTGGTTGGATGCTACATTACTTTCATTGGTATTACATTACTTTCTATATTCTGTAACTGTCACAATATGCTTTTTTAGGCTGAATTTTTTGTGGGGAGGGGGCCAAATTGGTTAGACCAACCCCAATACATAACTAATACTTAATTTATTGACCCCGAAAGGATGAAAAGCAAAGTCGATCTTGGCAGAAGTTGAACTCAGAATGTAAAGACAGACAGTCATAATATACAAACATTTCTCATGGCACCAGTACACTGTTTACAGATGCTTACATTTTTTATGTTTTCCGTGAATTTTTCACAGGTCCAGCTAGTTATTATTATTATTATTATTATTATCATTATTATCATTATTATTATTATTATTATTATTATTATTATTATTATTATTATTAAGGTGGTGAGCTGGCAGAATCGTTAGCACGCCAGGCAAAATGCTTAGCAGCATTTTATCCATTTTCACATTCAGAGTTCAAATTCTGCTGAGGTCAACTTTGTCTTTTATCCTTTTAGGGTTCATAAAATATGTACTAGTTGAGTATTAGGGTCAATAAAATCAACAATCTCCCCTCCCCCAAATTTCAGGCCTTGTACCTTTAGTAGAAAGGATTATCTTTATTGTTATTATTATTAAAATCGGTGAACTGGCAGTATCGTTAGCACATCAGGCAAAATGTTTAGCAGCATTCCATCCATCTTCATATTCTGAGTTCAAATTCTGCCAAGGTTGACTTTGCCTATCATCCTTTTGGGGTTGACGAAATAAGTACCAGTGAAACACTAGGGCTGATATAATCGACTAGTTCCCTCCCACAAAATTTCAGGCCTTGTGCCTTTAGTAGAAAGGATTATTATCATCATTATTACAGCTTCTCTCTGTTACTGAGCTGCAGTCCTGGATCAAACATAGATCAAGGCAGGGTGCCTGGCACTTAGAGTGTCGTTAGGTACTCACACACCACTGCCAATCAGGAAATGTGGTTGGCTTTCTATCAAGGGTTAGTGACAAGTAAGTGTGATGACACTCTCAGGGAGACTCTGGGAGTCGATGAGAATGAGTTGGCTGGTTTGTTCTGGAGAACTTTCGGACCAGGGCCTATGGATAATTTCCAGAAATCCTTGGCCTGGCCGTGCTACTGTGGGGCACTGCTTGTTCAGGATACTTTCTACAGGCACATAAGTGCAGTCACCCGGGTTTACTTGAGATGTGCACAGAGCAACAAAGCCATTCTGCATACTCTTGACCAGTGCCCGAGTATTTCTGGCTTGTGTGTTTATCTCAAACACTTGCTGTCACATGTGGAATGGATCCGGCTATTGGTTGAGTCTATTATGAAGATAGTCCCACTGCCTTCCTTTGTCCAGGAAAGGCAGACTGTTTTTCTTTGGCTGATAGCCTGTGGTGGACCAGATTGAAAGGGCTGAAGACAGATACTTTCCTCTTTGACCAAGCCCTCATCAACTTTTTCAAGTTTAACTTGAAAAAGAAAGTGTGGTTGGAGAGGGACGTTCTTCTCCCACCCCAACCCCAGCAATTTTGTTAAAAGGTGGGTGAATATCACAAGAATGGCCCGAGTGAATGGGCCTACTCTAAGCATGTGCTTGTAGA
Organism: Octopus bimaculoides; assembly: GCF_046866305.1. Taxonomy (NCBI): domain Eukaryota; kingdom Metazoa; phylum Mollusca; class Cephalopoda; order Octopoda; family Octopodidae; genus Octopus; species Octopus bimaculoides. The sequence continues at coordinate 29,927,036 of NC_142941.1, read as the reverse complement.
CAAAGTGGAAAGGGTGCTTACCCTGGTGGTCAGGACTGCCATAGATTTGTGAGGTTTTCATGAACAGTCCTAGAAGTTCCCTTTTGGGAAATTTTGCTATAATTGATTGTTTTTCATTGTTTACATGACTTTCATGCAACCTCACTTTCTGTTTGTCCTGTTCTGTACACAATGTTTTTTAATGTAAACCCTTTGTGTTTAATAAAGAAATTATTATTATTATTATTAAAAGTAGTGAACTGGCAGTATAGTTAGCACACCGGGCAAAATGCTTAACAGCATTCTGTCCATCTTCTCATTCTGAGTTCAAATTCTGCCGAGGTCAACTTTGCCATTCATCTTTTCAGAGTCGATTAAATAAGTACTAGTTATGCACTGGGGACAATGTAATCGACTTAATCTCCTCCCCAAAATTTGAGGCCTTGTACTTCCAGTAGAAAGAATTATTATTATTATTATTATTATTGAGTGAAAGAGCAGTGCATGCCATCAAAGTGACACAGGGGTAAAATATAAGAAGCCCATTATACCCATCATGACTACCCGCCTGATAAGGGTACACCAGGCACATGCGTCACAACCATATGTGCGCAACATGGTGATCTCATATCAAGATAAACAGCACATGACCTCGCAGGTGGGGGCCCAGTTACAATTTTCTTCAGGTCGATTAGCTCATCCCGCTCAAAAGGTCCCTGAATAAGGTTTGTTTAAGGATGTTGAGCAAAACACCCATGTTTCCAAAGGTGAATTATTCAAACCCCAAAGAATTCTTCTCAACACATGGCTATGATACTCCCCCACTACTTCTGTTCATGATCAGAGATGCACATATCGTCAGCCACCAAGGGACATGCTCAACTGGTTAAGGTCAAACAACTGACAAGCAAATCTGTGGTATTAAGCAGAATATTTGTTGTAGCCCATCTTTTATACCAAGACAAAACAATGTACATGATAATACTTCCAATCAATTAAGATCAGAAGCAATGAGAGCCACTGCCTGGTCCTGCATCCGGGCATTTACTACTACTACTACTACTACTACTACTATTACTATTACTATTATTATTATTATTATTATTATTATTATTATTGTTGTTGTTCAGTAGTTTTATTTTTATAACGTGCTTTCACTTCACTACCGAGCGCAGCTCTGTGTGCCTTGGGTATTTGCTGTGGTTTGCTGTGATGCTCTTATGTTTACTGTATTGAAAGTGTTTTGCGTAGAATGTTTGCAGTACCCAGTAGTGCAATTTTTTGTATGTTATATATATTTGTAAGTCCTGGTGTTTTTGTTATGTATTTGTCTGAATATTTTTTTATTATACCTAAGGCACCTACTATGATAGGAATTGTTTCTGTTTTAAGATTCCACATTCAAGTTATCTCTATTTCCAGGTCTTTGTATTTTGAAAGTTTTTCCATTTCTTTTAGAGAAATGTTGTCATCTGCTGGTATTGATACATCAATTAGAAAGCATTTTTTTTCTTCATGATCTTTGACAACTATATCTGGTCTATTTGCCTTAATTTCTCTATCTGTGTGTATTGGCATATCCCAGAGTATGGTTGCTTTCTCGTTTTCTGTGACCTTTTCTGGCATGTGTTTATACCATCTTTTTTCTGTTGTTATTCCATAGTATTGGCATAGCTTCCAGTGTATATAGGTCCCAGCTCTGTCATGTCTGTGAATATATTCCTTCTTAGCCAGGACTGGGCAGCCAGAGATAATATGATTTACTGTTTCTTGTCCATCTCCACATATTCTACAGTTACTTGTTATATTTCTTTTCATTATGTGTTTTTGGTAATTTCTGGTGGGGAGGCTTCGGTCTTGTGCAGCAATTAAAAATCCTTCAGTCTCTGCTTTGAGTCCTGAGCTTCTCAGCCATTGCTGGGATTTTTCTCTGTCTATTTCTTTCGCATTTAGTTTAGCCCAGTATTTACCATGTAGGGGCTTTTCTTGCCATTGTTTTATCATGGTTCGTTGCTGTTCTAGTTTTAGTTTGGATTTCATTTGTTTTATAGCTTTTGTTGTTTCTTCTTCTTCTTCTTCTTCGTATTTGTTAGGTAGATTGATTTCTAGTTTGTATTTGTCAGCTTCCTTAAATACTGAAAACAGCTTTTTGTTTTGCTCGTGTTTTGTGGCTATTTGTATTAGTTTCCCTTGCTTTTGGAGTAGATATTTTTGCAGTCCTATGGTGGTTATTTTATAATAGTTTTCTAGCTGTATAAGACCCCTCCCACCTTCTGTGCATTGTATATATAGCCTTTCTATGTCAGATTTTGGGTGGTGCATCCTATATCCTGTCATTATTTTTCTTGTTTTCCTGTCTATTTTACATAGTTCGTTTAGTGTCCAGTTAAGGATGTTGTAGCTGTAGCTTATAACTGGGACAGCTAAAGTGTTGATACCCATTATCTTGTTTTTAGCATTGAGCTCTGTTTTTAGTATTGATCTAACTCGTCTATAGTACTTTTTCTTTATTTTTTCTTTCATTTGTGTATGTTGTATCCTATCTAGTTCATTGACTCCTAAATACTTGTATGGTTGGCTTTCGTCTAGTTCTCTTATTTCATTGGCTTTATCTAGTGTTATATTGCTGCTTTTAACTAATTTTCCTCTTTTCAGGGTTACTTTGGCACATTTTTCTAATCCGAATTTCATATCTATTTCCTTGGTAAAGCCGTGTACTGTCTGTAGTAGTGTTTCTAGCTCTTTGTCGTTTTTAGCATATAATTTTAGGTCATCCATATATAGAAGGTGGCTGACTGTTTTTCCGTAGCATTTGTAACCACATCCAGTTCTATTTAGCAATTCTGTTAAAGGTGTGAGTGCCAGGCAGAACAGGAGTGGAGAGAGCGTGTCTCCCTGGAATATTCCTCTTCTAATGGGGATGGCTTTCGTTTTCACAAGTCCCTCTTTTGTTTCGAGCTGTAGCACTGTTTGTCATTTGTTCATTGAATGCTCTATGTATTTTATGATAATTGGTGCCACCTTGTTTATGGCTAGCGTTTCCAGAATCCACATGTGGGGAACACTGTTGAAGGCCTTTTGGTAGTCCACCCAGGTCATACTGAGGCCTTTCTTCTTTCTGCAGCCGTCTTCAGTTATGGCTTTATTGATCAATAATTGATCTTTACAGCCGTATGAGCCCTTGCAGCATCCCTTCTGCTCTTCTGGAAACAGGTTGTTATTTTCCAGGTGTTTACTCAATCTCTGCGATATTATTGCAGTAAAGGCTTTGTAGATCGTAGGGAGACAGGTTATAGGTCTATAGTTTTGTGGTTTCTCCGTTTCCGTGGATTTGGGGATTAAGATGGTTTTCCCTTTTGTGAGCCATTCAGGCATTGTCTCTGGCTCTGCTAGTATGTTGTTAAAGTTTTCTGCCAGCTTTTTATGCATTCCTGGCAGGTGTTTTAACCAGAAATTGGGGATCTTGTCGTGTCCAGGTGCCTTCCAGTTGTTTAGTCTTTGCAGTGTCTGGGTGACCTCTTCAGTCGTTATAGGGGCCCAGAGTTGCTCAGGTGCTAAGTTCGTTGTTTTAATGGTCCTTTTCTGGGATTGTTGCTTCACCGACCATATTTGTTTCCAGAATTTCTCTCGTTCTTCTGCTGTTGGTGCTGCAGTAATGTCTATTTTATTTTTAACCAGTTCTTGGTAGAGTTTTTGGGGGTTGGATTTGAACTGTTTGTTTTGTTCAAAGAAACGTTGGCGTTTCTCATACCGGCGGATCCTTTGTGCTTTGGCAAGGATGTCTTGCTTTAGTTTTTCTTTTGCCTCAGGTAAGTCTTTTTCTGTAATGTACAGTATTTTTGTTTTCTTCTTGTTACTTAGTTGTGTTGATTGTTTACTAATTTCGTTGAGAATTATTATTATTATCATTATCATTATCATCATCATTATTATTATTATTATTGTTGTTGTTGTTGTTGTTGTTATTATTAAGGCAATGAGCTGGCAGAATTGTTAGCATACTGGACAAAATGTTAAGCAATATTTCATACATCTTTACATTCTGAGTTCAAATTCTGCTGAGGTCAACTTCACTTTTCATCCCTTCAGATTTGATAAAACAAGCACCCGTTGAGCACTGGGGATGATGTAATCAACTACCCTCCTCCCACAAAATTTCAGGCTTTATTCCTATAGTAGAAAGGATTGTTGTAGTTGTAGTTGCTGTTGCTGTTGTTTTTGTTTTTGTCATTGTTGTTGCTGCCACTATACGGTGATGTCACAGAAACTTGGAACTCTGCAAGTTTTAAGAATTTTTTCAATCGTTTTGGGTGGTTAAACCCCATTCAGTCATTTATTTTGTGTAAAATTTGGTGCTGACATTGTCTCAGTCATGGTAGTAACATTTCTTATTTCTTTATTGCCCACAAGGGGCTAAACATAGAGGGGACAAACAAGGATAGACAAAGGAGTTAAGTCAATTACATCGATCCCAGTACATAACTGGTACTTAATTTATCGACCCTGAAAGGATGAAAGGCAAAGTTGGCCTCAGCAGAATGTAGTGGCAGATGAAATAGCGCTAAGCATTTTGCCCGGCGTGCTAACGTTTCTGCCAGCTCATTGCTTTAGTAACATTTCTGTTCAGTTACACCCACCAGGCGACGGTGTAATTCGGAGATATTTATTTTGAGTTTCTTTTGGAAACAAAGATTTCAAAATCTTTTCAGTTTTAAGAATAATGTTGGAATACAAAACAATAATAATAATTGACTATAGATGACATTCCATCGACCCAGCTTTAAGTGCCAATGTAGCCATGACAATGGAACATGGTGTCAATGGCAGGCAAGTTGGAGCAAAAATAAATTTATTGAATCTAAGAAATGGAATTTTGTCTTGTTGCTATGACAATGGCAACACCTGCGAAAATACAAGCAGCAGCAGTAACAACAGTGCCACAACAACAATAATAACAATAACTACAACAGCAGCAGCAGCAGAGACCACGAGAACTGCAACAGCATCAAAAACAACAGCAAAAGCAAGAATGAAAACAAGGACACCATTAAGAATACAGACAACAACACCAACATCAAACACAGTAGTAATAATGATATAAAAACCGCAACAACTCTTTATCTTTCTCATCGGTAGTTAGCCAGTGGACCAAGCATTCAGTGCAAGGTCTAAAAGGTAAAGACCTCCAGTACAAAAAATGCTATTGTGAAGCTAGGCGGTTATGCTGCTTAATGAGAAGGGGAAAACTAACTCTGAATGAGAAAAACGATTCTGTATAAGTGCATTTCTCATGAGAGGAAACTTAAATTTCCTATTCTGGCAGAAACTGAAAAATGCCTCAAGGATGTGTGACCCTTTACATGTCTGTAAAGGGGAAACAATTTGGGACAATAGCTGTCATATGCATCAACAAGTATGCCTGTTGCTAAGAGGGTGCACCAGATGGCACTGCCTCCTCACTATTTAATGGTGCACTTTCAGATGTACAGTAATATACTTATTTTGAAACTCCACTTCAACATTATTATAAATTAGTGCCCAACCAGAATATTCTGAAGTACTCTCAGACACCAAAGTCTGGTGATGAGTCTGTCAACAAGTAAGAGGCCAGAAGAATGGCAACAGTTGCATGCATCTCTCAGACTTTATTGTGATTCCCCATTATATGGGTAGGAGATTGATTTGGATTCAATTCAAGAGTATGCCAACTCATCGAGTTCTTGCAAGAGCTTCAGCCTTTCCTGGAGAAGGACATATCCTTATGAAGTTCCAAATACTGGTTGCTCCAGAAGAAATCACCCACATTCCTAATTTTTGTTTTGTTTGTGTGGGGACAGAATTTGAGTAGATGAGTTAATAAAGGGCAGAAAATCCAAATATTTCATGTGTGGGAATTCAAACCACCTCAAGGCTTCCTACCCCACAGTGGAGAAAGCATGACATCCCTCACCATTACTACCAACTCCACAAAATATCTCTTCCTCATATAGTGAGCGAAAACACAAAAATAAACATATACCTTCCTTTGACTCAGGCCTCATCTTCTTGAACATGGGCAGCATCTCCTAGATGCAAATTGCAGCAAAGGAGGCACCTTTAAACTGTCACGACAGGAGCTGGAAGGCCATATTTCTTCAGGCATCTAGTAACATTCCTGGGAAAATTTCCCACTTTAGTACCAGTGGAGAATAGAGATTGTATTTTGCATGCACAGAACAACTGTGTGGGGTTTGTGCATAGCAGAAGTGGTTGCAAAAGCCTCAAAAACCTGCTCAGAAACTTCCAACATAAGGCAGCGAGCTGGCAGAAACATTAGCACGCCAGGCGAAATGCTTAGCGGTATTTCGTCTGTCTTTACGTTCTGAATTCAAATTCCGCCAAGGTCGACTTTGCCTTTCATCCTTTCGGGGTCGATTAAATAAGTACCAGTTATACACTGGGGTCAATATAATCTATTTAATCCGTTGGTATGTCCTCGTTTGTCCCCTCTATGTTTAGCCCCTTGTGGGCAGTAAAGAAATAAGAAACTTCCAATTCTCTGGATTTCCTTCATGTGCCAGTATGGACATGGAGCAACCACAGCAGGTCATCCAGATCAAGGGTAGGCACAGTTAACTGTAAAGTTAATTGTTAATCCATTAACCAAAAAGTTAACTTCGTTATTTGTTAATTCATTAATTCTTTGAAAATGTAATGGAAGTTAATGTTAATCCATTAACATAAATTGTTATTGAAAAAGGCATAACTACTGTTTAATACCCCACCGATTTTGTTGCCTTATAACTTCCAGAATAATGCATACTTTTTAACGAAACTTTCACCAAATAATCGCTTATATCCTGCAGATTGAGGGTATGTAAAGATTTGTTGGAAAAAATTTTTTGAGGGGTTGGAGAGAGGAGTTTCAGAAAATTCACAGGATCTGATATTTTCCTGTCATAACTTTCTGGAAAATAGGTATTTTTAATGAAGTTTTATACAAATACCTTTCAAATGGTGTGGATTACGATTACAAAGAAATTTGAAGGAAAAATTTTAGGAAGGGGGCGGGTGGGAGGAGTTTCTGGAAAACAGAGTTTCGGATCAGACGGTCCACATAAGTTGGAATTTCTCTGTTTTGACGGGGATTTTTTCCAATGTTTTTCACCAAAGTCTTCAGAATGATGGGAAGCATCTTTTCATGAAAAAAAGAAAACAATTAAAAAAGTTTTTTTTCACTCCTGCCACCCACTCACCACCCCAGTCCAGAAAGATTTTGGCCATTTTTTTTTTCTTCCCTATGCACTTAAAACCCTTGAGAGAAACATTTTTGGTTAAAAAAAAATTGTTAATTATTTCAGAGGAAAACGTGTGATTTAAGGGAGATCTGGTTATTGTTTTTAGCACATCCCAAAACCTCTCTCTTTGTTTCTTTCTCACTCATGCATCTATTGATATCTTTCAATATTTTTCTCCCCACAAACAAATTTTATGGAATGATGATGTCAAAGTAACACTTGTGTAGTCCCAACCGAGCAAGGCCGTGTTATGTGTGTGTGTAAGAAAAAAAACACTTAAAAACATCTTTCGTGTTCATATTAATCTGTCAAATGTAATGTTTATTTGTTCATATTATTTTGAATTATTCAGGTTCAAGAGGGGTGTCCACAATATTTGCTTGTAACTTAGTAAATTTTTTACATACAGATTTGAAATTTTGTCAGTGGGTGCTTTATATACCTCTAGTTTTTAGTTATGTAATTTTAGCTGATCTTGCTGAGTAAATTTAACTAACAAGTGTAAAATCAATAACAGTATGGATAAACACTAAAATTGAAATTCTTAATGCATCTTACCTGCTTGATTTGTTACTAAAATTATCCCAGATGGCAACTGACAAAAATTTTGCCACTTTTTAAGATGAGGTACATTAATTTGAATTACTTAAAATACAAGTATTATCAATACAAGAATTTATTTTTTCAGTAAATATTTCGTACCGCAGTATGGAATAATTTTTTTGCACAGTTTTTTGGGGGTACATTCAAATCCAGGCAGGGCCAAATGAGGTCCCGCAAGTTATTTATAATAATAAGTGGCATTATATCGGGGTTGAAAGAATGACACGTACAATATTAAATATGCTATGACAATCTGAAAACAATAGAAACTTTTAAACGTTTACCGATTTGTATGAAATGTTGTGGTTAACAGACTTGAGTTAACAGAAGCTAAATGTTACGGAAGATAATTAGTCCGCTAATGATTTTCAAAGTTAGCTTAAAACTTAAATCGTTAACAAAAATGTTGATTTCATTAATTGAAGATTAATAGACTTATACCCAGCTCTGATCCAGATCATATCTAAATAGAGTATTTGTTAGATCAGTGAATAGAGATAGCATAGGATGTCCACAGTTCAAACTGATCAACTACACAGACTGCAAATTTGTGGTATAGTCAGCCACTTAAGATAGGACCTGTAGATAGGGACCCTGTTATTGGAAGCTGAATGTGTCCTCACTGATAAACAATGAATACAGGAACTGGATTAGGGAACTAGTTAAGCAGCAGTTGATGGAAGGCAATTGTTAACAACTGGTGGTGAGTTGCCCCTGATTAGAGTAGAATCATTTGCATTTAGCAAAAGCTATAAATAGGAAGAAATCGATTAGAGGAAGATGTTGGCAACCTAGAAGAAGCGAACAGTAGACTCACCACAGCCGATGTACTAGTGGCGAGCATAGCCCTTGGTCACTTCTTCGAGCCGAAACACAAAGGCTGCATTGTAAGAGCTAAGGCCATGTGCTCAAACATGAAGGAATTATAGCTGTCTGATGAACCTGAAAGATGGAGACATGACATAGCAAAAAAAAAACACAATCAGGTCTTTAACAGACCGCGACAGGGGCATAGTACCCGGTTTCTGCAGCTTTCTAGTAGCAATTCGAGTGACTGTTTGGAGAGTGTGATAGGTCACCAATTGTAATGGACTTTAGTTCGTACCTGAAACAGGGTAGGCAATAACTAGTTGCATAAGTCGTAAACCGCTTCTTTTCGATGGTCTGCTCTATGAATTCTATGAGTTCATGCTAAATTTATTTGGCAGCCTCTTGACAGATGTCTACCATAATGGGTAGCAGAATGGGAGAATTTCTAATGCTGTTAGCCAGGGAGTGGTAACGCTACAGATGAAGAACGCCGACAAAGGGTATGCGCTGGGCAATTTTCACCCCATAATCTGCTAAACACAGAGTTTAAGACTTTGACTAGAGTGTTAAAGAAAAGGCTGATGTTTGTCGTTGATTGTCTGTTTGGAAAAGAACAAACGTGTGGGATTCTGAACAGGACTATCAACAACAACCTCCACCTTGTGCGATACACTACTATGAGAAGCCATCCTGAAATCAGCTGGGTTTGGACCCGTTTTCAGAGGTTGGATCACAGCAATGCAGAGCAGTACCTTCTTGGTGGTCAAAAACACGGTCACCTGTCGAAACCATTTCGCATTGCACACTCAGTCCATCACAGCATCCCACTGTCGCTTCTTCTGTACATGCTGGCTCTTGAACCACTGCTGCTGATGTTGGAACAGTTGAGGGTATCAACACAGATGACGCCACTGTCATGGTGTTGGATGTCTCCAAAGTGGAAATTGTCAGCACCAAAAGAAAACAATACAAATTTGTTGCTGGAGCCAAAATCAATGCCGATAAGTTAGTAGGTTTGTGACTGGACAGTTGGAGGTGCAGGTCTATACTGTTTGACAGTGTCGTTAGAAGCTGGACTGATGGACCAGTTAAACTGTTTGAGGTTCCATCCCGATTTCCAGATGGATAAGAACTACGACAAGATGACAAACAGGGTGACCAGTCTTACCCAGAAAAGAGCAGAGAGGAAGCTGTCTCTGAAGGCAAAGGTGGCGAATTCCTGCATCACCTCCATTATTATTTACTGCCTGACCAGCATGTCTTGGCCCGGTTACCGTTTGATCAGGCTGGAATGCCTGTTATAAATTTCTTGTGGAAATGACATGTTCCGGTGTTCAGGCTGTTAGTCTTCTGCCATCACCTACTGTGTGGCGGCTTAAGCATTCTGTGGCTACTGATGTGCAGACATAAGTTGAGGTTGCTCCACTTGTAATGATTACTAGAGGCTGAATGTGTGTAGGCTCTATTCAGGAGACATGTCTTTCTGCAGCTCGTCTCCTTGACGAAGCTGCAGTCCTGGAAAGAAAAAAAAACTCGGAGTGGGTGCCTGGCCCTTAGAGTATCATAAGGCACTCACAGCCCTTTACCAGTCAGGCAATGGAAATGGTAGATGTTCTGCTTTAGTAATAAATAGAGGATTAGTGGCAGGGAAGAGCGACAACATTCTTGAGGAAACTTTGGGTGTTGTCGAAAACAAAATGCTAGTCAATTTCAGACCTTGTGCCTGTAGTAGAAAGGATTATCATTATTACTCAGGTGGTGAGCTGGCAGAACCATTAGCACACTGGGCAAAATGCTTAGCAGCATTTTGTCCACCTTCACATTCTAAGTTCAAACTCCAGTTTGCCTTTCGTCCTCTCAGGGTCAATGAATTAAGTACTTCACGTGATGATCTTTCTTTTCCTTCATGGCTGTCATAGAGACTGCACGTATCCCATCTGTCTCTCTCTCTCTCTTCTATCTTTCATCTTGTCAAAGAGAATATTTCTCCAGTGTTTGCTATTTTACCTTCGTCTGGTGTAACGACCCTCCATGTCTGTTCTCATTCAGTTTCCTTGTATGTCTCCACTGTCCTGTTTTTGTTACCCATTTTGGTTTGTGGAAGCTACTGCCCTCCGAAGACTCATATTGTCATTCAATGCTCGAAATAAGGAGTAGATGGATAGCCGACAACTGATGAAGGGTCATTCTTTATGTTACTTGTCTTGTTTTCTGTTTGTTTCTCTCATTGTTTATGTATTCAACTCTTTTGTTTTCGTATTACATGTTGTTTACAGTTCGTGGAGGCGCAATGGCCCAGTGGTTAGGGCAGCGGACTCACGGTCATAGGATTGTGGTTTCAATTCCCAGACCAGGCGTTGTGAGTGTTTATTGAGCGAAAACGCCTAAAGCTCCACAAGGCTCCGGCAGGGGATGGTGGCGAACCCTGCTGTACTCTTTCACCACAACTTTCTCTCACTCTTTCTTCCTGTTTCTGTTGTACCTGTATTTCAAAGGCCAGCCTTGTCACACTGTGTCATGCTGAATATCCCCGAGAACTACGTTAAGGGTACACATGTCTGTGGAGTGCTCAAACACTTGCACGTTAATTTCACGAGCAGGCTGTTCCGTTGATTGGATCAACTGGAACCCTCGACGTCGTAAGCGACGGAGTGCCAACAACAAAACAACGGTTTGTGACATCTTGTACTGGTATATGCATATATATGTGTGTGTGTATGTGTGTACATATACATATATATATATATATATATGCATATATATATATATATATATATATATATATATATTATTTGTATTATTATTTGATTGAATGCCATGCATCCATTTCCAAGTATGTTTATCTTAATATTTTTGATGTGACTCTACCCTTTACTGTTCTCTCTCTCCCCCTATCACTTCCTCTTTCATCCTTTCTCTAATTCCATTTTTTCTCCCCTTCACCATTTTCTTTCTACCTCTTTCTCTCACCCTCTTTCTCCTTTACACTCTCTTTTTGCACACACGTAACCATCATCCATCTTTCTTTTCCTCATGTGATGATCTTTCTTTTCCTTCATGGCTGTCGTAGAGACTACACATATCCCATCTGTGTCTCTCTTCTGTCTTTCCTCTTATCAAAGAGAATATTTCTCCAGCATACACTATGTTTGTTTTTATTTGGTTTCTTTGTATGTCCCTACTGTCCTGTTTTTGTTACCAACTTTGACCCTTTGCAAATCCCAAATTTTATTTTGGTTTATGGAAGCAACTGCCCGCAAAGACTCATATTGTCGTTCAATGCTCGAAATGAGGAGTAGATGGACAGCTGACAATTGATGACAGGCCATTCTTTATGCTACTTGTCCAGTTTTCCATTTGTTGCTCTCGTTTATGTATTCAACTCTTTTGTTTTCGTATTTCATGTTGTTTACAGCTTGTGACGTCCTGTGCCCATATATGCATATATATATATATATATATATATATATATATATATATATATGTGTGTGTATGTGTGTACATATACATATATATATATATTATTTATATTATTATTTGATTGAATGCCATGCATCCATTTCCAAGTATATGTATATATATATATATATATATATATATATATATATATATATATATGTATGTATATAGACATATATGTATATATATATATATATTATCATCATCATCATTTAATGTCCGTTTTCCATGCTAGCCAGGGTTGGATGATTTGACTGAGGACTGGCAAACCAGATGGTTGCACCAGGCTCCAATCTGGCCACACTCAAATGTGTAACAGATTAAAATTCTAATACATATATATATATATATATATATATATATATATATATATATATATATATATATATATATATATATATATTAGAATTTTAATCTGTTACACATTTGAGTGTGGCCATGCTGAAGTACCACCTTTTAGTTGAAGAAATCAACACCTGAACTTATTCTTCGTAATCCTGGTGTTTATTCTATCACTATCTTCTGCCGAACTGCTAAGTTACAGGGATGCAAACACACCAACATCGGTTTCTAAGTGATGGTGGGGGGAACAAACACAGACTCAAACACACACATGCACACACACATTTATATATATATATAGGACAGACTTCTTTCAGTTTCCATCAACTAAATCCACTGACATAGCTTTGGTCAGCGAAAGGCTACAGCAGAAGACAAGGTACCACGCTGTGAGACTGAACCTGGAATCATGTGGTTGGGAAACAAGCTTCTTAGCACACAACTACACCTGCACCTACCTATATATATATATATACATATATCTGTACAAATATATATACATCTATATATATATATATATATATATATATATATATATATATATATATATACACATCTATATATACATATACATATATATATACATACACATATATATATATATATATATATATATATATATATATATACATATAAATATATATACACATATATACATATATATATATCCATATATATATATATATATATATATATATATATATATATATATATATATATATATATATATATATATATATATATATATAAGCACAATTAATGGTTTCAAACTTCATTGAGGAATAGCAAAATCCTATGAAAGTATTGATTAATTAACTATACAAAAAGTATTGAACATTTTATTTAAAACTCCACTGCAAGGTAACCATGGTTTATATATATTTTATTTATTATAATAATAAGATGAGAGAATAGGAAGGTAATTAATAAATTATTATTTATTAATTAAAAAATTAACAAACATCCCTTACAGCTATTTCAATTCAGGCTCTCAGAAAATTAATTAAATTAAAAATTATTTGAAAGTCGAATCTCTTCAGATGTAGATAAAGGTATACAAAGTAGGTGCTGACTATATATATATATATATATATATATATATATATATATATATATATATGTATGTATGTATGTATATATATATATAATTATGTAACTGTAAGATTCAAGGATGTCAATGCAGGAAGTTTGTAAACTGTGAGCAGTCTGTGGTAAGTATAAAAAACAATGTTCAGGCACAACAATAATTTATTGGTGTCAAAGGTTGTAGGTTTTTCCCATATCGAAATCAATATGCTGAAGAAACTTGGATTTCCTTAACAACAATGTAACCTTCATATAATTAAAGTATCTTCAGCCTGATGAGTAGCTGGCCGAGTATTGCTCATTGAGTAATTATTACATCAGAGGAGCTGCTAGCTAGGAAACATATGTAGTCTGGATTTTACCTGCTCCACTCACTCAATTTGTATTGTGTGTGTATGTATATATATATATATATATATATATTATTTTGTTTAAAAGAGTTCCAACACTGTCTGTTTTTTATGTTTTATTTATATTCCTGCAGAACCAATGTGGGGTATAGAATATGGAATATACAATATATAATATAATATACAATATACAATATAAAATAAAATAAAAATGGATGGCACCATGAAAGAAAGTATTGAATGTAGATGAAATATTGAGTGTTCAAT
>NC_142941.1:29880363-29907863 GCF_046866305.1 Octopus bimaculoides | reverse complement strand
AGAGGAAGAAGAGATTCTTAAGAAATTCTGTCTGTCTGTCTGCCTCTCTCTCCTTCTCTCTCTCTGTATATATATATATATATATATATATATATATATGTATGTATGTATGTATGTATGTATGCATCATACACCCTTTCTTCCGTTGTTTATTGCTCACACACAGAGACGAATAAGCGCACATGCGTGTATCTGCATGCACGTACACATACGTTTATGTGTATTTTATAGGGAAAAATATAGATGTATATACATGTAAATTAATTGCCTATATTTCTTATATATGTACGTATCTCAGTTTATGTATATGCAAGGTACGTATGTACATACCCTGCATATAAGGCTATATATGCGTACGTGTGTGTATTGTATTTTATGTGTGATGTGTATGTATGTGAACATATACGCACCTATAAATTTGTGTGCGTATGTTATTCCCATATATGTGGGACTCTGCCTGTGTACGTGTTTATACATATACACTACACACACACATATGTAGTTATGTATGTGTGTGTGCATATAATACATATATATATATATATATATATATATATATATATAATGTATTCCTTTAAATTCGCCACCGTCGCGACCAGCTCCACCACCCAACGTTTCCCTGACACAATATTGGTAAATTGAATCTTTCAATTCGCCAGAGAATTCCAGAGAATTTAACATTAATCAATTTAGAATAATTAACTTTGGTGCGGCTAGCGAGTGGAGGGAGAGTATGGGGGAGACACTGTAGAAGAGATGGAAAGGGTTAGAGGTGGGAGAGACGTGGAATAGAAAGAGAGTGTAGAGAGCGAGAGAGAAAGTAAGATAAATAACATTGGAGAGGGAGGCGGAGTTAATTTATTAAATTTTTTTGGTATTTTTTGTTTTTAGGGAAATAAAAGAGGGGGAGAATTTTTTTATTTTGTTCATTTTTAATTTATTTTCTTCTCTAATATTTTTATATTTTTATTATAGTTTTTACTTTTATATTTTCAGCTCCTCAATTTTTTTTTTTATCAAATTTTCATTTTTTCGTTACTATATTTTATTTCATTGATATATTTTTGTATAGTCTTTTTATATATTCACACACACACAAACACATAGAAAGTGTTTGCGCGCGCGCGCAAGTGTGTGTGTAACTGTTGTTGTTGATTTTTTTTTTAATTCCTTCTGTAAAATTTATTTTCCCTGCAAGTCTGACACTTTGTTATAAACAGCCGACGTTTACTGTGTGACGTAAGAATTTTTGGCAATTTATTCCCATTGATTTTATACTCAGAGTATGTGTGTGTGTTATGTGTGATTCTGCATATGTATGTGCGGGTGTGTGTACGTATGCTATGTGCGTGATTGTAGGTTTTCATATGTATGTGCGTATATCGTTTCTAAGTGTTTTATTTGTGTATGTGTGTATGCTCGCATACACTGAAGTAGACGGGTGTAGCAACGAGTAAGAATTATGAAAGCATACACACACACACCCTAATGAACAGATACATACATAAAACTCTTCAAATATGTAACGAAGTTTATCAATTATAAACTATTATTCTGTTGCACACTCACAATATATACATATGTGTGTGTGTAGTATATATATATATATATATATATATATATATATATATATATATATACATATTGATATATCTGGTCATCCATCTTACGTACCTGTCTATCCATCATTTGTATGTATATACACCATTATGTACCCAATTATCTATGTGTATGTACTTATTCAAATATGTGCCTCATGGTTTGTGCATTTAACTATATGCCAGTTTTTTTTTTCTCCGCATTCGTATATACTGTCATGTATTTTATATATAATATATATATATATATATATATATATATATATATATATATATATACACACACAGATGCACACACATACACATATTCATATATATATGTGTGTGTGTGTGTATGTATGGATGTATGGATGTACGTATACGAAGAGCCATGCTCGAAACGTCATTTCCACTCCTATTTTTCCATCTAAAACTTCTTTCACCAAGCGTCACTCTAATATATTTACTGTGTACGTCTGTTGACTTTTGTCGTTTGTTCCTCTTTTTTTATTTTTTATTTACACATATATATACCTACACACATCTATACACATGCATATCATGTATATATATTTTATGTATATCACTAATTATGTTTTCATTTTCTGATCTAAACCCTCCGTAACACCATGGTATCTGTGTGATGCCGTTCTAGCTTATCCTCGTATCTTATTGTTTTGCAGAAAAAAAAGAAACCTTTTCCCAAAACGTTCCGTTTTGATTACAACTCTATTGGACCTTTCTGTAGATGTCTGCTTAAATTATATCCAAAGTATTCGTTTGCAAAATTATCCACTTCATTAGTTCCGAAGGTGAATAAGAATTTCTCACCATTTCAATTCTGGTTCATTACCAAATTTCTTCTTTGTCAAAGAGGCAACGTTCTTTTTCTTTTTGTCTTAAGCTATAAATACGTCATATAAAAGTTAAACACACACGCTTCTTGTGTATGTGTGTGCGTGCGTGTGTGCTTTCTGATTCTTAAAAAAGGTCAGTTAAGAAATAAATTGTAAAAATATGTGTGTGTGTGTGTGTGTGTGGAAAGGCTTCATAACAGATTTGCTATCGACACGTTTTTTATGAACTGTTTGAGAATCTCTGTGGTTTCTCGACTAGCTAGAATAACAGTGAAACCTCCCTTGAATTACACCCTGTTCTCCTGGGGGAAAAAGAGGGACATATGGCTAATGTAGTTCTAGGTATGAAATACCAAACAGAAGAACGATGTGGTCACTGCGAATGAATTTGATCATGGTTCTGCTCAGTTGATATTGACCGGGGGCTAAACTATAACAACAAAGAAAATAAAACGAAAAGAAAAAAAAAACAACTGGTTAAACAAACGAAAACTGCCCGGTGCGAGTGAACAGTGAGAGAGAAAAAGAAATTGTTGCTTTGTTGTTATTGCTGCTTCTCATTGTTGTAGTTTGTCATTTTTGTCCTGGTTTAATATTTCAAGGTAAGGAGGTTATTTTTTTATGTATATTTACTTCTGGAGTGGTAATGCTGTAACCAGAGTTTCGTTTAAGTAGGGCTCCCCGCCTTTTTGAATCTTGTCAAATGATCTTGAATGCAAGCAAACTAACAGCAAAGAAAGAAACAAACAAACAAGAACGCAGTATAAAAAAAGTTTATATGTACACATACACATACATACATACATGTGTGTGTGTGTGTGTGTGTGTGTGTGTGTGTGTTTGCTGACCGACCGACCCAACTCCATTTGGACACGGCTATTCAACTATCCGTTAAAGAATAACCAAATATAAATGCCTTCTGTTGCTATACACCCGATCGTTTGTCAGGCCAGTTATTTGATGTTAGTTGAAACTAACATCAAATAACTGGCCAAGTAGAAAAATCACCCTAGCAGTCCTTTCAAGAAACGTATATCAAAACATCACATTATGATTTTGCCTTTTCCAAAACATAGCAGGGATAGACAAAATAATAACAAACCATAACAATTATAACGATGACAATAGCTATAATAGTAGCAATAAGAAATTATAAGTATTTGTTTGTGCCTGGCGACTGAAAGAAAGCTATTGGTCCTGATATTCCAATAGAAAAGGGGGAGGGGAACAATCTAAATAAATTGCGCTGTTATTTGACCGGTAATATCGATTTTCTTATATCCCCCTCCCTTTCCCTCAATTTTCTCTTTTTCCTTATGTTCATACATACCTCCTCTTCTATATTTGTCTCATTCTCCTCTTTCTTTCTATCTTCAATATATCCATCCTTTCATTTTCTAATTAACCTTTTCTCTCTTGTCGTTCTTTTTCATTTGCGTTTTTTTTTTCTTTTTCTTCTCTTTCCTCTTCCTTGCTCTTTCACTTTTTTCCCCTTCTGTATCTTTCTCCAGCATATGGTGGGCGTTATTTCCCATGTTCGATCACCGTATTTTTATTTTTGTTCATTATACTTTTATAGTTTTTTTTTCCCGATGCAAACTCCAAATCACAGCTTCCCACACGAACCCTCTCCTATCACGCTCGCACACACTTTACACTCATTGACATTCATACATCCACACTTCTCCCTCTCTCTCTCTCTCTGTGTATCTACTTTCAATTATGAATTTTTTGTCATTCGTCCACATTCACACAATCAAATACACATCATACACTCACACCCGTTTACAGACGTACTCCATCACGCAAATGATTCTACCACACACACAATTTATTATTTAACAATAGCATATACTTATTTTTCTTTTTAATTAGAAAATAACAATGTTTATATACATGTAACTTTCCGAGATAAACCTAAATACGTATTCTTCCAATGACGTGTGTTTTTACGGACACCCAACTTACTAAAAAAAATATAACCACCAAATCTTCGCATCACTCCTCTTACTACAAAAAAAAAACCCCAATCAACATACGTTTACATTTTATATTAGGGACAATGTATATTGTCCCTGACATACAAATCTACAGTGTGGTCAGTCTGCAAGACCTTTGATCCTAGGGTTACTGAGTCAAGACTGACCTGGTGTTCAATAGCAACATGCCTCTCCACAAGTGACCAAATTTAGCCAATATAGATTTAGGGATCTTATCTACTTAACGAACCTTTCATGGGTCAGTGCTTAGTTTCAGTTAAAAGATGCGAAGTGGAAATCAGAGAAATTTGACATAGATATAGTACCATTTGTTTCAATGAGCTCAAATCAAATCAACAGCAGTTCCAGGAGGGGGAACTTACACCAAATTTCTGAATTAAATAAAGTGCAAATATTTGTACAATATTGTGTTTTGTCCAATAGCTAACACAGAATGGATTTTCTTTAACAGTTTCACATTCAGATTACTGTGTTATTTGATGCTTATTTATTCACATTGTTTTGAATTAATCATGCATTGTTTCGTAGCTTTGAGATTTCGATATGATTGTTCATTTTCAGAATGACATTGTTGGGTATGCATGAGAGACTGAATCTGACGAGTTTGAACATAAAATAAGGCTGAATATTTGGGCCAAATCTGGTGATTTAAATATTAAAGGGTTAAAATTGGTTTTAGTTTGGTTTGGTTTTGTACTATAACCACTATCTATATGCTTTGTCCATCATCTTCATGTGTGCAGGCAGCTGTATATATATGTAATATCATTCAACTCATTTCTTAATTAGATAAAAATGATGTGAAGTTATTTTGCAAAACTGGTAGAGTTGAAACTCTTAATCAAGAATGTAACACAATGTGTGACAAGCTGTCAGAAGGTGGAAGCTTCTAGTTACTCAACACACTCAATGACGCAGCTAAATTTTCTTCAACAAACATCCTACCATTATTCAATCAGAGACAAGGGTAGTGATTGGCAAAGATCAATAGAGTAACACCACTGGAACTGGTGGTGTTCTACTGATCTTGTGCATGGATTGCTGTGAGAACAGGAAGTTAGTGGGTAACAGCTAAGGTAGTCCAGCAGGCAGTGAGACACCTGAAACACAAAGCCCTCCTTAGGAAAGTGACACAGGGCTGGACTGAATTCAGAAACTCAACTGCAATCCAGTATGATGCAGCTAGCAGGAAGGAGAGGTGGAAGCCAGTGCAGGAGGAGATACAAGCATGAGTAGGGAAAGCACAAGCAATAAGAGCAGTGGCAATGCAGAAATGGTGGAGCAGGCAATGGAATGGAATGTTACCTATGGAAGGATATTTGTAACAGGAACCCACAGAAAACCAATTTCTTGATCCAGAGTCTATTATGTCCTCCTAAGTCCATCTAAACTACTTACGGAGAGCTCAGTGAAAACCCTTGCATGACCCCTGTTTTCTAAGACCAGGAGCATTGAGCACAACTTATACAACTGCTCCAAGGTACTTAGTAAAGGATACTATCGCTGGAGACATTATCGGGTCCCCAAGAACATCCCTGATGCAATCAGCAAGGAGACCAGCAACAGCAAAAAATGGTAGCACTACAGCCAGAAGTATAGCTTTTATCAAAGATGGAGAGCAGCCAATGAAAATACCCGAGAACATCTCATGTGATCACTTTCCATTACATGGGACTGGGTGATGGAAGTGATCTGGAGAAATGGCTAAAGTTTCCAGCACACATCACAAAGACCTTCCTGAAATCATATATCATCTTGGTTTCCAAGGCAACAATGAAATTAGTCCTTCTGGATTTAACAGTGTCCTTGGAGGAAAGGACAGAGGAGCCTCAAGACATGAAGAAAACCAACTAACAAGAGTTAGTAGAGGACTGCTACAAGAATGAGGCTATTGTTATGTAAGAGTCTACAAAGAAGGAAAAGTCATCAGATCAGAAACAGAATCTATGGCTTTTATACATCCTTCCAGACAAGGGAAATCTATGCCATTAACATTTCGCTTGAACTTTGATGGATTGTTGACTGGCCTAGTGGTTAGGGTGTTGAGTTCACAATCATAAAGTTGTAAGTTTGATTTCTGGACTGAGCAGTTTATTTTGTCCTTGAGCAAGGCACTTCATTTCTCATGGCTCCAGTCTACTCAACTGGAAATGAATACCTGCCAAGAGCTTGTGCAACCCTCTCTCCTTTTGGTTATTACATAGGTACTAAAAACAATTAGCAAAAGCATACTAGGCACAGACGTAGCTGTGTAGTAAAAAGCTTGCTTCCCAACCGTATAGTTTTAGGTTCAGTCAACAAACTTCTTGCCACAGAGTCACACCTGCACCAATGTATTTATTTATTTGCTTATTTTTGAAAATTCAGTGAAGTTAACAAAGTGTCAGGTAACCAAGGAAATGAGTGACAGTTTACGCCAGCATCCAGCATAGCTCACTTTGTAACCATATAGTTTCAGGTTCAGTCCTACTATGCAGCACCTTGGGCATGTGTCTTCTACAATAGCCTCGAGCCAGCCAATGCCTTGTGGGTGAATTTATTAGATAGACACTTATGGAAGTCCCTTGTGTGTGTGTGTGTGTGTATATGTATGTACATATATATGTGTGTGTGTATATATATAAATATACACACACACACATACATTTTGTTCTGGTTACTGTGATAGACAAGTACCAGCGAAGAGGTACAAGGACTCCCTAAGAAAATCCCTCAGCAGCTGCCACATTGATCACTACCAGTGGTCTGTTCTTGCTGCTGACCATGAAGCATGGCATCTCATTGTCCTCCAGGCAACAGCCCTCTTTGAAGACGCCTACAGGACCATCCATTCTCCCTCCTTTTTTTTCGTCTTTACCTTTCTGTCGAAGAGCATAGGCTCGAAACATAAAAGGTTTGTCCATTGTTCCCAAGCATCAAACTAATACACTTGTTTGTTGTTCCTACACCTGTCTTCGTCTTTTGTTTTCTGTAAATGTGAACTATATATATATATATATATAGACATATACTAGCAATCCTTCCTGGCGTTGCCTGGGCGTTATGACCTACAGCAACATTGTATTATTTGTTCCTTTTTTATGGGCAGAATCAGCACAACGGATATATAGGGAACTGGATTACTGGTGTAATGGAAGTTATTGTTTGTTTAAAAGTAAAGTGGGGAGGGTACAATTTACATGGGTTTGCATGTAAGTGCTTTCTGTTCTTAAGAAGGATCACAAACTATGTATTGTTTCATCGTATAAAAGGGGGTTAATACAATTTTGCAGAGAAATCCCCTTTTAAAAATTTTTGTTTCCCCCATCCCCACTGCAATTTCTTAATTTATAACTTTTTAAAATTTTTTTAATTTTCTTATCCACATGAAAAAATACAGAGATTATGAATCTGGGAAATACATATATTGTTTTAAAGTTTAATTTTTCTTAAAGAAACAATGCCTCTTCCCCCACCTCACCCACCCATCACCTACTCGCTTTCAAAAATCTAAAACCTCCCAATGTTTCACGCATACATACAATTCTACTGAAATAGCAGACCTAAAAAATACCAGACCACCACCAGAAAACCTGACATGCTCGAAACAACAGGTATACAACATTATTTCTAAAGAAACTTCCCTGCTTTCCAAACAGCTAAAAGTGAAAATTGAGAGTTTGTAGCTTTTTGAATGTGGTGAGGTGATGGGTGGATGTTTGGGAAAGAAATTTTAGTGTTTCTTTAAAAAAAAAAGCAAGAAGAATGTTTTTAAAGATTTGTACTCTCTGTTTTTTTCTCCATGGATTACCAAGTGGGGTGGGAGAAAGTTAAAATATTGAGAACTTTGTTTTTTTTGGTGAAATCCTAATCTCCAGTATCAAAAACATAGGAATCAGAAGAAATTTAAGAAAAAAATAAGGGTGGGGCACAATTGTCATCTTGGACATACTAGAAACAACAGGTAAAAGGCAGGATTTCTGGGAAAACTTCCTTTTTAAGTTTATATCGAAGATCAGGCTTTTAAATATGCTCATCACAGACACAAATTACAGAATAGGAAAAGGTAATTTCAATTGGATTTGTGCTGTAATTTTGCACATGCACACAGCAAGAAATCACATAATTCGTACAGAAGTTTTACCTAGAGTGTGTGTGTGTGTGTGTGCCAAAGGAAGTTATTTTAAGGGAATTTTCGTTTAAAGAAGCAAAGTTGTCATCTCAATCATATGGTTGATTATATGGGATCATATGATTGTTATTTTCCACAAAAATATTTTATTTCTTTATGCTTTGAAGAGAGCAGAAATTGAAAGAGAGGAGAAAGTGAAAAGCCATCATTCGCTTTGAAGTGAGAGCAGAAAGTTAAAGAGAGGAGAAAGTGAAAGATGTATGTACATGTATATGAAATGGACATGTGTGTTTGCATGTGTGTGAGAGAGAGAATGAGTGAGTGAAGGTGTGTGTTGTATGTATCTTTTTGCATGTATGTATAAGTAGCACTCACTTGCTCTCCCTCTCTCTCTATCTCTATCTCTCTCTCACGCACACATCTTTCCTATACACATACATAAATACATTTGCATACATCTTTTTTGTATGTATGTGTGTGTGCATGTGAGAGAGTGAGTGACTGTACTACCTCATAACATAGATAAATGGATGTCTTTTAATGAAATTTTTTTGGCTGTGGCTTATTTTAATACAATATTTATGCGTACATTTTCATAAATGTCTGTTTAGAATTCTATGCATGTGTAAAACATTGGACAAAAGTGAAACATTGGAAGCAAATTGATATATTGCCTGAAAATAACCTAAAAAATGGTGGACCCGACTTTGTTTCCAAGATTATTTTAGTAGTAAAAGATATTTGTGCCAAAAATAGTTTATTTCGTTGCCTTTACATTGGGGCATCCCATAATTAATGTAGTTTTTTTATATTTTTATTTTTCAAAATTAAGATAAAATTCTTTTTTAATCTAAAATATACTCCCCTTCATTTTCTACAATACTCTTCCATCTGTCTGGTAGACTTGCAAGGCCCCTCTTCCAAAATTCACATGTCCATGACGGAAAATACTCCTCTTCTACTGTTCTGACGTTGTCTACAGAATTCATATTTTTTCCGTCCAAATGATTTTGAAGATTGCGGAATAAATGATAATCAGATGGGGCAATGTCCGGTGAATATGGTGGGTGGAGCATCATTTCCCATTCAAACTGCACCAGCCTTTGGAATGTCATTAATTTTATTATATAATGAGCTTGATGATGCTTGTGGTAAGAATGATGATTATGATGGTGGTGGTGGTGGTGGTAGTGGTGGGTTTTTGGTGGGGGCGATGCTAATGATGCTAATGATGATGATGATGATGATGATGATGGTGATGATGATGATGATGGTGATGATGATGACGACGATGATGATTATGATTATGATCATGATGGCAATGGAGGTTTAATAATTACTACTGCTCATACAGAATAAATACCGGTGTTGTAGTTGTTGCTGTTGTTGGTGGTGGTGGTGGTGGAGGTGGTGGAGGTGGTGGTGGTGCAGGGTATTTGATGATGATGATCGAGAAGTGGAGGAGGTGGATAACAATTTCCATGAAAATATTGTTACTACGACTACTAACCACTAATGAAGATGGAGTTGGTGTTGATGTTGATGGTGGTGGTGGTGGAGGAGAAGACGGCGGCGGACACAACAATTATTGTTATTTTTAAGCCTCATTCGCATTCCGTCCACCCACCCCGTCACCCTGAGACTCATTATGAAACTCCTTCCCTTTCCTTCCCCCCTCTCTTTCTCTTGCCCTCTATTTGTCTCTGGCGCTCACTCTAAAATATACTCCCCTTCTGTCTGGTAGACTTGCAAGGCCCCTCTTCCAAAATTCACATGTCCATGACGGAAAATACTCCTCTTCTACTGTTCTGACGTTGTCTACAGAATTCATATTTTTTCCGTCCAAATGATTTTGAAGATTGCGGAATAAATGATAATCAGATGGGGCAGAAAGTGGGGCACATGCAAACACACATGTCCATTTCATATACATGTACATACATCTTTCACTTTCTCCTCTCTTTAACTTTCTGCTCTCACTTCAAAGCGAATGATGGCTTTTCACTTTCTCCTCTCTTTCAATTTCTGCTCTCTTCAAAGCATAAAGAAATAAAATATTTTTGTGGAAAATAACAATCATATGATCCCATATAATCAACCATATGATTGAGATGACAACTTTGCTGTTTGTAGCCAAGCATTACCCTGATGGAAGAATATCCTTTGTCTTTAAACCAAAGATGGTCATTTTCTTTCTAGTGCTGACTTGAATGACTGCTTGAATGACCAAATCCAAGCTTCTCTGCTAGTTTCTCAACAGTTATGATGGGATTTTGTTCCACCAGGGTTTGCAGGATGTCCTCATCGAGCTCAGCAGAACGAGGCTCATCTTCTAGACTGTAGTTTCCTGCTTGGAATTTCTGGAACCACAGTTGAGACTGGCTTACGCTTACTGTCCGATCTCCATATACTGCATTAATATTCCTCACACTTTCTGTTGTGTTGTTGCCTTTATGGAACTCATAAAGTAAAATATGCCGAATATGCTCCTTTGTCACTTACATTAAAGCTTTGAAAGCATAACTGTTAAAATCGAACTGCACTCTTCAAAACTTGCACTAAGAATAAGTACAAGATAAAATTACTACCTGCTTTTATAGCAAATTTATAGAACAGATGTGACTATTTCGGAGAAACACTACTTCACATTATTCACACATCGTCACTCTCATAATGCAACACATTGTCATTTTGGTTCAAATTGAAAGTGTGAAACTATTTTCACTCTCATTGTAGAGCAGTGCCTTTCAAATAACTAAAGCTGGTTTTGGGGATAATGTAGAAAATATGTAAATGAAAATAAAGTATATTTGGTAACCGAAAGATTACTGAATCTTTTGATACCCCATATGTCAAAATCAGCAACTCAGTTTTTGAATGCATAAGGAACATATGCACACACACACATATACAAATTGTCTTTCATACATAAATATATAGATAGACACTAGCAATGCATCCTGGCGTTACCCAGGTGTTATGACCTACAACCACATTGTATTATTTGTTCTTTTCTTATGGGCAGAATCAGCACAACTGATATGTAGTTAATGGCATTATGGAAGT
This sequence comes from Octopus bimaculoides, assembly GCF_046866305.1. NCBI lineage: Eukaryota > Metazoa > Mollusca > Cephalopoda > Octopoda > Octopodidae > Octopus > Octopus bimaculoides. The sequence goes on along the minus strand of NC_142941.1, from coordinate 29,896,252 downwards.
TATTGCTTGTTTAAAAGTGAAGTGGGGAGGGTACAACTTACACGGGTTTACATGTAAGTGCTTTCTGTTCTTAAGAAGGATCACAAACTATGTATTGTTTCATCATATAAAAGGGGGTTAATACGATTTTGTCCAGAAATCACATTTTTTATATTTTAATCCCCCCCCCCCCATCCCCACTGCAATTTCTTAGTTTGTAACTTTTTTCAAATTTTCTTTTTTTATCCACATAGAAAAATACAGAGATTATGAATCTTGGAAATATATATATTGTTTTATAGCTTAATTTTTCTTAAAGAAACACTCAATGCCCCTCCCCCCACCTTGCCCACCCATCACCTACCCACTTTCAAAAAGCTAAAATCTCCCGATCTCTCACTTTCATCTGATGTTTCACACATGCATAGAATTCTACTGAAATAGCAGGCCTAAAAAATACCAGACCACCACCAGAAAACCCGAAAAGCTAGAAACAACAGGTATACAACATTATTTCTGAAGAAACTTCCACACTTTCCAAAAGGCTAAAAGTGAAACATTGGGAGTGTGTAGCTTTTTGAAAGTGGTGAGGTGATGGGTAAAATTCTTAAGGATTCGTACCCTCTGTTTTTTCTCTATGGATTACCAAGAAAAAATTTGAAAAAAGTAAAAAATGAATTTGGTGTGGAGAGAGAGAAGATTAAAATATTGAGAATGTGTTTTGTGAAAGAAATCCTAATCTCATATATTATCACAGACATAGGAATTGGAAGAAATTTAGGAAAGAAATAAGTGGGGAGCACATATGTCACCTCGGACATGCTAGAAAGAAGAGGTAAAGGACAGGATTTCTGGGAAAATTTTCTTTTAAGATTATATCGAAGATCAGGTTTTTAAATACGCTCATCACAAACAAATTACAAAATAGTAAAAGGTTATTTCAATTGGATTTGAGCTGTAAATTTGCGCATACACACAGCAAGAAATAACATAATTCATACAGAAGTTTTACCTAGAGTGTGTGTGTGTGTTATTTTATGGCATTCTTTCATTTGAAGAAGCAAAGTTGTCAACTTGATCATATGGAATCATATGATTGTTCATTAATTTTCGTAAACACAGTTCTATATTTAAGAGATGAGGAATTATGTACATTATTTACATTTGACAAATATTTGTCCTCATCTTATTTGTTGTTAACACAATGTTTCAGCTGATATACCTTCCAGCTTTCATCAGGTGTCTTGGGGAAATTTCAAACCTGGGTTCTCATTCCTAAGGTATTTTTCAATGTTATTATTATTATTATTATTCAAGTCATTGTCTGGAATTGAACTCGGAATCTTGGGGTTAGTAGCCCGCACTCTTAACCACTACGCCCACGGGCATACGGAGTAGTGGTTAAGAGCACAGGCTACTAACCCCAAGATTCCGAGTTCGATTCCAGATAGTGACCTGAATAATAATAATACATCGAAAAATACTTCAGGAATGAGAACCCAGGTTCGAAATTTCCCCAAGACATCTGATGAAGGCTGGAGGGTATATCAGCCGAAACATTATGTTAACAACAAACAAGATGAGGACAAATATCCATCAAATGTAAATAATGTAAATAATTTCCGTAAACAATTGTTAATTTCTTTATGCTTTGAAGGGAGCAGAAATTTAAAGAGAAGAGAAAGTGAAAAGGCAGCATTTGCTTTGAAGTGAGAGCAGAAAGTGAAAGATATATGGACGTGTGTGTGAGAGAGAGAAAGAGAGAGAGTGAGTGAATGAAGGTGCTTGATGTATGAATTTTTTTTGCATGTATGTAAGTGGCACTCATTCTCTCTCTCACACACATTATCTTTCTTATACATGTCCATAAATACATATGCATACATCTTTTTTGTGCATGTACATAAGAGAACGAGAGTGAGTGACTGTATTTCCTCATAACATATAAAGAAATGGATGTCTTTATGGAATGTTTTTGGTTGCAGCTTATTTTGATACAATATTTATGTGTACATTTTCATTAATGTTTGTCTGAGTAGAATTCTATGCATGTGTAAATCATTGGATGAAAGTAAAACATTAGAAGCAAATCAAAATATTGCCCCAAAATGACCTCAAAATTGTGCGACCTGACCTCATTTCCAAGATTATTTTAGTTGTAAAAAGAGAGTTGTTGTGCCAAAAACATAGTTTCTTTGGTAGATAGATGATAAGCAGCTTTCTTTATTATACTACAGTTGTGACTAATTCAGAGAAGCATTACTTTCATTATTCACTCATTGTCATTCTCATAATGCACACTTTGTAATTTTGGTTCAAATTGAAAGTGTGAAACTATTTTCACTTTCTAATGAAACCTGGTTGTTGTAGAGCAGTGTATTTCAAATAACTATAGCTGGTTGAGATAATGTAATGAATATGTAAATGAAAATAAAATTTAGTTGACGTGTGTAATTGATTTGTTCTGGTTTTAACATCAGTTGGTTAGAATAGAAGTTATTTGATGACAACTTTTTGTTTGTAATTGGCTCCACTGGTGCAGGTTCAATTTGTGGAATATTGAAATGATACCCATCTTGTCCATTCCACAGAATAAAAGGATATTGGAGAGCACTATAAGAGGGATGTGTCTGTGAAACATGTTTATGGTTGTTATCTTGAGCATGAATGAGAATATCATGATTTTCATGTGGATCACCTACCATAAGGATGGCTACTTCATTAGATGTGGGTTCATAAAAACAGCATTAAATGTTCTTTACTATAGTTTACTATAGACATAACAACTGCAGAAACACACACACTCACAGACACAGACACACTCAGAGAACTGATAATATTGAAAACAGCAAAATGTACACACACAAAGTTCAAGCGAAATGAAATGTAGTCAATATAGATGCAAAACATACTTTCCGTGGCATAGTTATGCTATAAGAAAATTTTTTAGGGAATATTTCTAAATTTTTTAGGGAATATTCCACCTGCAGCACCACCTTGAGGAGGTCTCATTGAACAAATCAACCTCAGTTCCTTCTTTTTTGTTTTCATTTTGTCTTTTTGAGTCTGATACTTATTCTATTGAATACTTGCTGAACTGCTAAGTTTGGAGATGTAAACAAACCAACACCAGTTGTCAAATAGTAAAAAGAGGGGGCAAATACAAAGACACACACACACATATATATATGTATATATATATATGTATGTATGTATATATATATATATATATATATATATATATATATATATATATATATATATATATATATATATATATATATATATGTATGTATGTATGTATATATATTAGAGGAATGAAAAAGTTGGATTCAGAGGATCAAGCAGAATTCACAGTAAGCTCCCCATTCAGAATCGGGGTTTACATAGTAATCAATGACCAAGTAGTATAATGCAATATGTCTATGTAACTAAAAATCTAGGAAATCCAAACAAAATTTTTCTGCAAAAATATTTGGCTTATATTTGCTTATTTTATTTTACTTTTAGTTATTTTGCTTAAATTAAGAATTGTAAATTCTTTTAATAACTTTCAAATACTTTGACTTAATTGATTTGGGTGCATTCATAGATAAAATCCTTATATAAAGAATAATACCACTAGCAGATCTATTTCTCTCTTTGTTTCCCTTTACTGATCAAATTTTTGGGTGCATTCATAGATAAAATTCGGATCTTTTTTAAAACGGGGGCCACATTTTTCATTAACGAAACACTTTGAAACTTGGAACACTGGTAGAATGTGTCATATAAAACATCTTTTTCTCTTAGTCTTCTTTAAAAAAAAAAAAATCCATAAATTATTCCATGTTAAAGTTGTCGTATTTCTGTAATTGCAACCAATCACTGACGTCCATTCAGCCGATATACATTAAGTGCCGACTACATAAACAAACGATTCTGAAACAATTAATCCTAACCCTAACCCTAACTCTAACCCTAACCCTAACCCTAGGGTTAGGGTTAGGGTTAGGGTTAGGGTTAAAGCAAATTTAAAATGAAAAAAGCAAATGAAACGAAGAATCGTTTGTTTATGTAGTCGGCACTTAATGTATATCGACTGAATGGACGTCAGTGATTGGTTGAAATTATCGAAATAAGACAATTTTTTACATGAAATAAATTCGAATACAAAAATATTTTTCTGTTCTATAACACAAAATAGATAAGTATACGAAGTTTGAAAGTCTTTCGGTACCAAAAACAACACTACGTAAAACATTAATGAAAAATGTGGCCCCCGTTTTAAAAAAGATCCTAAAATTCTTCTATAAAGAATAATACCATTAGCAGATCTATTTCTCTCTTTGTTTCTCTTTACTGATCAAATTATTTCAATGTTGTCCAATTCTGGCCTTCCAAACATTGTACATATAAGGGTAAATTTTGTGTGTATGTTTAGAGTTGAATCATAGATGTACCCATGATGTTTCTGATGACCTGATGAGTTAGCTTTCTTTATTTGCATCAATTTGTGAATATACGATTGTATTGTATAATGCTGAGCATACATATTGATATAAGCATGTACATATAATTTTGCACACCACAATTAATAATTCTACATGTTGAAGGTTACAAAACAGCTGTAATCTTATGGAAGTCATATAAAAAAAAATAAATCTGTTTCTACTTTTCACACTTTGACTTCATGCTCTACGTACTCCATACAGAAAAATTTTTTGTTTGGATTTCTTGGATTTTCTGTTGCATAGGTATATTGTATTACACTACACAGTAATTGATTACATTGGGTATATATACACAAAGGGGTTTTACACAGTTTGCATCTACCAAGTTCACTCATGACATTTGTCAGCCTGTGGCTATATAGTAGGAGACACTTGCCCAAAGTGCTGTGCAGTAGAATTGAACCCAGAACCATAAGGTTGCAAGCCACACAACCATGCCTTTAATTTTTATGTCTATTGCTTCATGTATCCAAACTGCATATAAATCTTATTTTCTTCCTAGGTTCTTTTTTCTTTAATATTATAACTGAGATGTTCTTTTTTGTCATGATCAAATTTACCATTAATTTTAATAAAATCTCAAAATGTCCAAAATTGCTTTTTTCTCTCCATCAATGGAGATGAACATATAATGGGGAGCCTTAGAGATGCTAAAAATGTTATGCAATAGAGGCGTTTGTGATGAATATCTTACTATTTTTGTTTTTCTAATACAATTTTTATGAATAATTCCTCTATTTTCTAAAAACATCCTTTCCATTTCCTTCCATTAGGAAGCTGAAGCTCCCAATGGAACTGGTTTCTATGGGATGCAGTGTTCAGACATCTTCGAACTTTGACAGTTTTTCAAGGGGAACCATCCCTGATGGTAACATTTGGACAATACTTCGATGAAGCAGTTCCAGTTCCTATAAAAATATAGTTTGGCATTATGAATAATATTTCATTTCATTGGAGATCATGTCAGCCCTGGTTTTTGAGTTTCCAGATGAACTGCAACAGAGTAGTGGAAACTTCCTTGTACCTTGACATAAATGAATGAAGATATTAAAGGAAGCTCCATTTGATGGTGCTTTCTATTAAATCCTTTCAATATTATCTAGAGGTGTTATGGTTGCTCAATATATAATTTCTTCAAGGTGATGGGCTGGAAGAATTATTAGCATGCTGGGCAAAATGCTTAGCAGCATTTCGTCCATCTTTACATTCTGAGTTCAAATTCCACCTAAGTTAACTTTGCCTTTCATCCTTTTGGAGTCAATAAAATAATTATCAGTTGAACATTGGGGTCAATGGAATCAACTTATCTCTCCCCCAAAATTGCTGGCTTTGTGCCAAAATTTCAAACCAATATACTACTTCTTTAGAGAGAGAGGAAATATGTTTTGTACAGATGGATGAGCAGATATGTATAACACAGCAGAGTAAAGCTAGAAATAGAAAAGTAATCTTGAGAAATCACCATAAACAGAGCCAGGAATTTCCTAACCCTAATAAGATTACTTCTCACTCACAGATTGGTGGATCAATAACAGAACAGATAAAGATACAGAAAGAATAGTAGAAAATTGAGAACTTAATGGTGAGATACCAAACAAACTGGTACTCAACTGAGTTATCCTATTTTCATTTCCTTTGTATTTTCACAGATGGATTCTATATCATTATTCAGTCCCTTCACTAATAGGTCAAAGGCAACTTACATTGGACGTCTTTGCTGTTTCTGTTACACCTCTTCTTCAGTACCAATTACTAGTCAGTAATGCTCTAACTGAATGTAAGTAATTTTGTAAACTACATTTAAAAGCTTGATGCATCTATTTTACCATTGTCATTGAAAAAATTATTACAAGCATGGCTCTGTGGTTAAAAAGCTAACTTAGCAACCATGTGATCTTGGCTTCAGTCCCACTATGCAGCACCTTGGGCCAGTGTCTTCTACAGTAGACATGAGCCAACCAATGCTTTGTGAGTGATTTTTGGAAGTTAGAAACTTGTGTGTAAGCTCATCATGCCTGTGTGTGTGTGTGTCACTCATTCTCACTACTTGACTGATGTTAGTTTGTTTATGTCCCTGTTATCTAGCAGATCAACAAAAATGACCAATAAAATAAGTACCCAGCTTTAGAAATAAGTACTGAGGTTGATTTGCTTAACTAAGCTCTTCAAGGTGATGCACCAGCATGGTCACTATCGAATGATTAAAACAAGTAAAAGTAAAAAGATAGCATTTGTTGATTTTATTTTAAACATAATTACTTCAGCTTAATTTTATGAGAGTCATGTAATGCTGACTGGTTATTCAAGAAAACTTCATTCTAATGATTTCTTTCAAGCTAGGACATCTAATATGATTCAAGTTATAAGTTAAAATCAGCTACAAAACATGTTTCTAGGACTTCGTAATCACATCATTGTCTCTATGTGCAATGAGAGGGGACATGTTGAAAATTAAGGATCTCAAAAATAAGTCTGTTTCAAAATGTAACAAATTCTTCCACTTAATCTTTTTTCACAGATTAATTGTATTATGTGTGTATGTATGTTAGTGTGTGTATGTATAGATATATATGTATGTTTGCATGTATGTTCACTTATTTCAAAGGTGAAGAAACAATGTATGTAGTATGTAAGTATATATGTGTGTGCACACATGCATGTGTGTGTGTGTGTGTGTGTGTGTGTGTGTGTGATATAGGCACAGGCATAACTGTGACAAGAAATTTGCTTCCAAACTACATGATTCCAGGTTCAGTCCCACTGCATGGTACCTTGGGCAAGTGTCTTTTTATTATAGCCTTAGGCCAAAGCCTTGTGGGTGGATTAGGTAGACAGAAACTGAAAGAAGTTCATCATATGTATGTGTGTGTGTATATATCGTGTGTATGTATGTATATATGTGTATCTTTGTGCCTGTGTTTGTCCCTCAGTATTGTTTGACAACCATTGTTGGTGTGTTTACATCCCCGTCACTTAGTGGTTTGGCAAAAGAGAATGATACAATAAGTAACAGGCTTAAAAAAATTAAATACCAGGGTCAATTTACTCAACTAAAAATTGTTCAAAGGCAGTGCTCCATCATAGCTATAGTCAAATGATTGAAACAAGTGAAAGATAAAAGATATATATAAATGTATATAATCCAAAACAATTACAAATAATACGGAGACTTGGTGCTTCTTACTTCTTGATGTAGTTAGCTGTAACCTGGACTATAGCTGAGAGCTCTTATGTTACCCACCTGGATAATTTATCCCTCTATACTCATCACATGTATATATATATATATATTTGTGTGTGTATGTATATATGCATGATTGCATGCTTGATCATCTATTTGTGCAGTCTTAAGAATGACAAGGTCCTCAGTTTGTTTGTTTAACTAAACCAAATCCAACTGCCCTGGGCTGGATGTCAGAATTCTAGATGTAGATTGCCAGGGGCAGTCTTCTTTTCTGCACCTGCAGATGGTGGGTGTAGTGTTGGTGCACCATATTAGAGCTTCAGAGATGCTCTGAAAGCAGCTTTGAATAGATAGCACAATCAACCCCAAACACACAAGAGGATATAGATCAAGACAGGTCTGCCTTGAAGGAGGTGACCTCCAGAGCTTCAAATGCTTTTGAATTTTTGTGGATCCTTAATGAGGAAGTTAGTCCAAAAAATAATCTCATCTCAGATATTTAAACCTTACTTTATAATAACAAGGTTTTTTATAAAGTTATTATATAGTTTCATGTTGTTATTGTTTCGTCCTGATTAAGCAAACTTGTGATCAAATGCATTTTAGCAGTGACCATCCTTTCACTTTTCAGACATAGTGTAATCTAGGATTAGATTTGTCTCTCTGACTAACTGACCACATTACTTCATTCCCCACACTCTTTCATTCCTCTTATTCATTCAGTCCTCTTATTCATTCATTCTCCACACTCCTTCATCATCCCACACACTTTGCAACGGGGAATTATGTTAAACAGTGGTAAAACATCAATATATTTGATTGCAGTGAGGGATGGAAAGTCCAACATTTCTCATTCCTGTCTCTTGCTCTTTAAAGAAGACGAGTTGTACCTGTAATTCCAAAAGTACAGCTTTGTCATTCATTGTTATGCTGATGGTACCTGAGAATTATTTTAAGGGTATTTTTATTTAAGAATACCCTGCATACTTTGTAAAGTGGTTGGTGTTAGGAAGGGCATCCAGCCATAGAAATCAAGCCAAATCAGACTGGAGCCTGGTGTAGCTCTCCAGCTTGCCAGCAACCCATGCCAGCATGGACAACAGATCTTAAATGATGATGATGATGATGATAATGATGAGTGACTTTAATGAGCAGATAGGCCTGTTGATTAAACATCAGGATCTTCATCATTGAAAACAACATTGAACCATCAAAGTCAGTGGTTGTTTTCTTTTAATTTAACTAACTTACAAAAGCTTTAGGAGGTACATGCACTTTCACACACATCTATACACACAATGGAAACTTCTGCCTACCAAATTCAGTCACAAGGCTTTGGTCAGCCTGAGGCTAAAGCAGAAGACACTCACCCAAGGTGTCACACAGTGGGACTGAACTTGAAACCCTGGATTTGAGAAGCAAGCTTCCTAACCACACAGGTTTTGTATCAAAGAATTAGAGGTGCTGGTCTCAGGTTGGTTGTTCTAAAATGGGTTAATCATAGAAAAATATGTAGCTATAGTTTGTTCAGTTTGGGAAATTTTTGCTGTCAGTGTGTGGCAATTTTTACTGATTATCATTTATTTGTATCATCTGTTCAGACTGGTTCAGTCACCTGTCTTCCACATAACAATTGAGACATTTAACTCTTCAGCATTCAGATTACTCTGTCAAATGTAATGTCTATGTATTCACATTGTTCTGAATTAAATGTGCTTTATCTTGTAGCTTCGAGATTTTGATGATGTAATTGTATATTTTTATAATGACATTGTAGGGTAGGTGTGAGAAGCTGGATCTGGCTACTTTGAACATAAAAGAGGTAGAATATTTGGACCAGATATGGCTGGTTTAAATGCTAAAGGATTAACTCTGCTCTTTCTCTCTCTCTCAATCTCTCTTCTCTCTCAATCTCTCCCTCTCTGCCAATAATTGCGCATTTGTCATTTCTTCATTTTTGTGTTTCAACTGCCATGAACATATTTCTGTCACCATCATCACTATCAACATCACCACCATCATCATCATCATCATCATCACCACCACCACAACCATCATCATCACTGCCAATGCTACTGTCATTATCATCATCATCATCATCATCATCATCATCATCATCAACATCATATTTTATATCTTCTTTTCATTCTGACTTGGGTATGATGGGTTGTAACAGTCCAATATAGGTCAGGTGATCATGTCTCACTTATACATTCCATTTTAGGAAGAATTCTATGGTTAAATTCCTTCCCTAGAACCCACTACTTTTCAGAATGTACTCAGTTCATTTTACCTAAGCACAAGCGCTAGAGAGGTTGTCATGTCTTCAAGAGATCAAGAATTTGTTATCTTTGCTCATTTATCACTCACTTTACAGAATGTACAACTGCATTTTATCACAGCACCAGCACTAGTGAAGTTGTCTTGTACCAAACAAGACTAAGGAGTTCTTCCAACTTTACGTTCTCTTCTGTCTGTTCATTAAGAAGCAGTGTGACCAAGAGAGTGAATCAAAGAAAGAGTGATGACAGAAAAACCGACACAGATGGTGAAAGAATATGATAAGAGAAAGGCAGTGTGATTCACATGAGAGGGTTGTAGGGGAGGGAGTAATGGAAGAGAAATAGTGATGGCAGTTGCATGTTTCCTGATAAGAGAGAGAGAGAGAGAGAGAATAATGTATATCAACAGAGAATGGGCAATAATAAGAAAAAGTGACTGATGGTGGAAAAGGAACACTGGTTAGGGTGTGTTGGCTGGCAGGATGGTAGTGATAGGGTGTATTGAATAAAGTTAGATCTAGTACAGTCCCCTGTTACACAGATATAATGATGGGAGAGAAGGGAATCAGATCCATTGCTGTCCCTCATCAGGAGAGAGGATTAAGTGCAACTTGAGAAGGTATTGAAGGGGAGGAAACAGCAGATGGAAATTTAAGTGAGAGACCCAGTGTTAAATAATACATCCTCACATCCATTACTATTACTATTTTAACATTTATTCCAATATATTTGTACAAATGGGTAGGTTTTCTCCAGCATTATGTGTCACCAATCACATCTCATCAATCATCACAGTCTTTTGTCATCTCCTTCACAATGTTCTGCTTGTTGAAATCAGACTTCACTACTTTTTCTCACATCTTCCTCTTTCACAAGTTCCTCCCACTTTGAGTATTCAGCACTTCTATTATACTATAGACATACCCCATATATGTCACATAACTATAGCATCAGTCTTCTCTCTTGCACACTGTAACTCATTCCTCTTATACCTACTATAGTTACTTGTGTATAAGTTACACTATTTTATACTTGATTTTAACTGGAAAATCTGGTGTGCAACTTATACACAGGGCAAGGCTAAAACTATGGAGGAAAAAATTTTATACCAAAATTTAACCCTAATTAAGTAGGAGATTCATATGTGAGTAAATATAATAGTTTTCCTCTCACTTCATTTGTGCTTCATCATTCATGCATACTAAATTTACATATCCAGCAGAACATATTTCATTTGTTTGTGATCTCTGTAGATACCTTTCATTCTAGGCCTCTACCATACAGCATTGCACTTAGTACACAAGCCTCATACAATACACAAAATTACTCTGTGAAAGAAGACCTTTGTTACCGACGAGGATTAAAGCTCCCCAAACGTTTTGTTGTTCATTTTTAACTACTTCCCAGACATCTACTACTTCTCAAGACATTTGAAAGAATCCATTTTACGTACTCTTGCTGTTTACTGCTCCTGTGCAATTGCCACATATGAAATCTTTTTGCACAATCATAGTTTCCACAGAGCACACTGTATGGAATTTCTAGGTATTCCTTTTCTACCTATCAAACATGGCCATTTCCATGATGGTAACAAGATCCTGTCTTGTTTCTGATTTACTAAAACCTTAGCCTTTGCTAAGTTTACTTTGAGATCTCTTTGAGTCCTGATTTTTAAATACATCTAATGATATGCACTGAACCTGAAAGATTGCAGATATGTGGCATGTCATGTAAATCTGTCCAAATTATTGTATCTCTACAGCATGAAACTATTAGTAGCTCTTTTGTAAATTGTGTATATTAGATGATGTGTGTGTGTGTACATACATGCATACATACATACATACATACATACATACATACATACATACATATTCATGCATATGTCTTGCATACGTATATATCGCTCTTTATGTACATCATCAAATGATATACACATCAGCAAGAAAACCAATAAACTGGTACTTTTGCTTTTGCTCTCAGATATCCTGCAGAGATTGTTCTACATTATGTTTCACAAGAACTCCCATGTCATTCTTGCCATCATAAATACAATCAATCATTGATTGATCTGTTAGAAATCTCTAACAAATAACATTATTGTTCATAAATCATGATATATAATAAATATGTAAACAAATAAGTTATTGGTGTCTATAAAATTCATATCCAACACTGTAATTATCATAGGTTATATACACCCAATGTTGTTGCTGTTGATGTTTAACCCAAAGACTATCCTGATTTTTAAAGGTATCCAGTATTATGTTATTTAATGTGATCTTACTCTTATTTAAGACAGTTGGGTGTGATTTGAGAGAGTTTTGGCTGCTATTTCTAGTGGATTCTTCAAAACCATATACATGCCTTACCTAATGTGCAAAGTAACTTACTGATATCAATGTCTCCTTGTAGAATTAATGTTTCAGTAATTCCACTTAATAACCTGTTGTTTCTTTTGTTTCAGACACAAACACAGCTGTATGACTACATAGAGAGAAATTTTTATTTAACCTCCAACCACTTTAGCCTGGAACAGACTCTAACTATCTTTCATGAAGTTTTCCTGTTTGTCTTCTTTGTTTATTATTCATTAATGTTACTCAGCTTCAGAACTCCTCCCATGCTTTTACCTTCATCAATGGTGAATCTTCTTTGGTTTTTAACCCTACACTATTATTGATGGTCTACCATCAATAATTTTTCAGTCATTAACAACTGATTTTTAAAGATGTCTTTCTTCATTATCTCTTGAATAAAATGCTTAACAAACTGCTACAGAGCAATGAAGGGACCTTATGACCCAGAGATGTGACTTCGTAAGGAATGTTTTGATTATTCTTACACATAATTGAAGAATGAGGGAGCGTCTATGGAGTCAAAATAGCAGCCATATCACTTACAAATCACACCTTAAAAAACAAAAACAAAGAGCATATTGAATAATGTAGCCCTTGATACATTATTGCTGAAAACAAAACAGCGTGGACACATCTTGAAAACTTTTGATCAGAGGTCAACTTATTTAGGGCTGACCTAGAGCTAAACAACAATAGTAACAACAACAACATCATGATGAAGTACACACTGGAGAACTGTTCAAGTTCTGAATATTCCAAGCTCATGTATTCTCTCCAGTCTATGTATGCCTTAGGAAACCAGTTCAGTTATGATCTATGCAATAAAGTATTCCTCTCAAGAGACCCACATGTTGCTGCAAGTGGGTTATACAGCCAAAAACCTGCCAAACTTAACCAGCCTGGACAAATCAACAACAACAATAACAGCAACAGCTGCAACAACAACAACAACAACAACAATAACAACAACAACAACAACAGTAACAATAATGGCATGCCTAGCACCGGTAATAATATTCCATCTGCAGGAATCTCTATAAACGCAACCTCACAGAAACCTTACAAGTGCGAAATCTGCCGTAAGGGCTTTGCACGCAGAACTAATCTTGACAATCATGAACGGGCACCAGCTGATGAAAAGCATTTTTATTGTGGCCACTGCAGTAAGGCATTTTCACAGCGGGCTCACCTAAAAACTCATCAGATGACACACAGTGGTGAGAAACCATATAGCTGTGAATTCTGTAATAAAACCTTTGCCCAACGGGCAAATTTTGACAATCACCGACGCACCCACACTGGTGAGCGGCCTTTCCATTGTGAATTCTGTGACAAATGCTTTTCACAGAGAGCAAATCTGGATAGTCACATTCGCACCCATACAGGTGTGAAGCCTTATGCTTGCACTACGTGTTCCAAGTCATTTACGCAACAGACAAACCTGAAGAATCATGAACGCATCCATACTGGGGAGAAACTGTATGAGTGCAATATATGCAGCAAAGCTTTTTCACAGCAAATCAATTTGAAAACACATTATCGTATACACAGTGGTGAACGGCCATATGTTTGTACCTACTGCCCTAAAGCATTTGCACAACAAACAGACTTGAAGAATCATGAACGAACTCACACAGGTCAAAAACCTTACATTTGTACTGTGTGCTGCAAGTCATTTGCTCAGCAAGGAAATCTGAAAGTGCATTTCCGAACTCACTCTGGTGAAAAACCATACAGCTGCGATTTGTGCAGTAAGTCTTTTTGCCAGAAAGCAAATCTCGACAGTCATCGCCGAATTCATACTGGAGAGAAACTGTTTCAATGTCCAGAGTGCAGTAAAAGCTTCACACTAAATATCAATCTTAAAAATCATATAAGAACTCATACGGGAGAAAAACCATTTGTTTGTCAGTTCTGCACTCGAGGATTTTCTCAACAAACAGACCTCAAAAATCATGAACGTACACACACAGGTTTAAAACCATATGTCTGTATAGTTTGCAGGAAAAGCTTTGCTCAGCAAGGAAATCTAAAAATTCACATGAGGACTCATTCTGGTGAAAGACCATACAGTTGTGAATTCTGCCCAAAATCTTTCTGTCAGAGAGCAAACTTGGACAGTCACAGGCGTACACATACAGGAGAACGTCCATTCAAGTGTGATTTATGTGATAAATCCTTCCCCCAAAGAGCAAATTTAGACAGCCACCGTCGAACACACACTGGAGAAAAGCCTTTCTCATGTGAGTTGTGTTCAAAGTCATTCTCACAGAGAGCTAACTTAGATAACCACAGACGAACACATTCAGGTCAAAAGTCATTTCATTGTCAATTTTGTGAAAAGTCTTTTGCACAAAAGGCTAATCTGAAAAATCATTTACGCACTCACCACAATTATGAAATGCCATTCTCAGACTCTAATAGTTCTAATGTATCACAGAACTGTCTTAATCTATCATCAGCAACTGACATGCGCAGAAATTCCCTCCAACAGACAATGATATCCAATGGACAATCAAAACAGTCAAAAGCTAAAAATTCCCACAAGGAGCGCCAAGAGAACTTCCCATCAAATCAGCCACTTTCCTCTACTTCAGCCCTTTGTCTCCAACCACCTGCTATTGGATCTCCATGGGTGAACTCTTCCTACTTGTCCCAGATGCCACAAACTTGGGATAGCAATTATTTCTGGTCAAGACCATTTTCAATCCCACACTTAACAGGTTCTGGTGGAGATTGGACCAATTCACCTGGTTCTTCGGCTTCACAATTTGGTGGAGATAGCAGTGGTGGTGGTGGTGGTGGTGGTGGTGGTGGTGGTGGTGGTGGCGGCGGCGGTGGTGGTGGTGGTGGTGGTGGTAGCGGTGGCGGTGGCGGTGGCGGTGGTGGTACTAGTAGTGGTGGCAAGCAAGTACAAAAAACTACAGCTGATTAACACAACAATTGCAACATGTTCAAATAGCATTTCTGAAATAAAGTGTAGCAGTTTATTCTGCAAAGACATTGGTTTGAAGTTTTATTGCTTCATCATCATCATCATTGCCATCAATATCATCAACAACACCATCATTGTCATTCTTGTCATCAACATCATTATGGCTGTTCATTACAGTACGTGTGATTGTTACCTTTCTGTTACAGATTAATAGAATATTCTAGAAATGAAATAATACCAGCTGGTTAGTGATTATGTGTGTGTATGCATACATGTATGTGGAGAACTCAATGACCAAATAGAGAGGGTAACTTTATATGTCTAATCGTTTGTTATGAAAGAAGGGTCTGTGCTCTTGGTCTTCGACAAGGCCTCCAAGACTGCCAAGAATAATGTAATTGATATTCCTCTTGAACAAGTGCAAGTTGATAACTGCAGGGAGGGAATTCTAGGGAAGAAGGATTAAATGGCAGGGATTAGTGTGGGACCAGGAATGAGGACACATGCACACACACACTTACTCACTCAATATAGGTGACAAAAGGAGAAGAGATGAGAACCTCAGTAGTGCCTGAGAGGAGATGTGGTGTAAGACCAACCAGCTTCAAAGAGTAGAGGTTATTGTAATTGTAGAAAAGACAAAATGAGAAGACACA